>NW_026623089.1:2745000-2917500 GCF_023065955.2 Ursus arctos | reverse complement strand
TCTTCTCTGTCCTCCGTCCCTCCTTGTTCTGCGGCTGCGTGCTGTCTGGTTTTCTCTGTGTTGCCTGGATGGCTTGCTCGCAGACTCTGTGTGGCGCCCTCCCCTGAGGCTTGGTCAGGACAGTCTGTGCGGGCGGCCCTTGAAGCCGTGTCAAGTGTGGTCTTCCCCTGAGAGCCAGTGTCCCGTCACAGCCGGACCTTCCCTTAGATGTGTATCTCTGACACCCACTGCACAGGCTCTCCTGGATAGTGTGTTTTCTGTATTAATTAGTTATGTGGAAGTCCCAAGGGACCAATAAGTTAAAGAACTAGTGTGAGTGAATTTTTTAAAGGTCATTTGACTCTAGGAAAACCTGTTTTTTTTTTTAAGCGTTTTATAGAAATGTTCAATGGCAAAGTAGACTGCAAAGTATTAAGCAGTTCTTACTATAGCGAGCAAATCGCCCCTGGTGCTGTTTACATCCCCATGCGCTGCATTCAGCCCGAATACTTGTCTGCCTGATTCTCTGCAAGCTGAAAGAGCTCATGCCCCAATGTGAAAACACCAGCAGTTACATGATAATTATAACCAATGAGGAGAAAAATCATTACCTGTAGAATTCATATAGGTCATTCAAATTAGAGAACATTCATCCCCAGCTCAGTGTTCCCAGATGTTTTCCATTTAGAATATGGTTTGATTAAAGACAAAATTTACCGATCAAAAGAAAACTTGTGCTGAGTGTTCATTCCACATTTGAGTTCTGTGTGCTGGTCAAAAAGAGGAGGTCTTAATTTAACCTCGGGGCTGTGCTGACCCCAGGATGGACTGGATTTTCATTGATGACCTAAAAATTGCGGAGGTGCTCTCCGGGGACCTGGGGACACCGTGGCGACGTCTGGTGTTGCCAACACCGTGTCGTTGTCCAGGTGTGGAGCATCGCCAGTGAACGCTCGGGGGCAGCGGTTCTCGGGAAGCTGCCATCGGAGGCGAGGATGTGGGGGGAGAGGTCATAGACACTGTGGATTGAGAGGCCTGTGTGAACAGGGAGGTTAGCAAGAAAGGACTGCAGGCGACAGGGAGGCGCTCCTGAGTGCTGACATCTTAGGCCCGCTCCTCTCTGCGGCTCGGGCAGCCCCAGGCTCCGTCCAGTAGCTGTGCGGTCCCGGCTGAGGCTGTGGGCTCCGTCCAGTAGCTGTGTGGTCCCAGTTGAGGCTGTGGGCTCCATGGCTCTGGCGTCCCTGCTTCCGCCCCAGGGCCTACGAGAGGGCGCTGGGGTTCCAGCAGAACGGAGAGAAAAGTGTCTGTGATGGCAGGCCGAGCTGCCTGGCCGTGCGGCTCCCCTGGGGACTCGGCCCACCTCTCTGGGAAGGGACGCAGCTGGCTGACCTCCGGAGGGAGAGGGGGCTGCTGAAGTCCAGGAGGAAAGGTGCAAGAAAGACCTGGGAAGAGCGTGCTGGCGGTGAGGGAGCAAGACCGCGTCTTCCTTGGCCCATGGTGCTGCCACCGTCCAGCATTCTGCAGTGGCGGGCCGGGACTCAGAGGAGGCGGGGACTCTTTCCCCTAGGGCCCTGGCCGCCCTTCGGATTGGGAAGGGCAGGCCTCCCCTCCGGCACAGTGAGCGCGCTGCCCTGGCCACAGGGGTCACCTGCAGGACGTCCTGTGAGCCCCTCCCAGACCACCTGCGCCCCGCGGCGACATGCCCCCACCAGGCTGCACCAGGCCTGAGTACTGGAGCTCCTCCCGGCAGAACGCTGTGCTGTGGTTCCGTCTCCCAGTGGTGTCCCAGAGGGTGGGGCCTGGGTGGCCCTGCCGTGTGTCCCAGGCCCTCTGGGCTGCTGTGACAAAGTACCACAGAGTGGGTAGCTTGTAAACACGTATTTCTTGTGGTTTTGGAGGCTGAAGTCCAAGGTCATCACCGAGCCAGTGCATTTGGTGTCAGGTGAGAGGAGCCCGCCTCCTGGAACATGGTCTCCTGTGTCCTCCAGGGCAGAAGGGTGAGGTGAGGGGGCTCTCTGTGGCTCCCCTCAGAGGGCATCGATCCCATTCACGGGGGCTCTACCCTCACGACACAGTCACGGGGGTTAAGGTAACATGACCTTCAGGGAGACACATTCAGATCATAGCACTGGGGATGTGCCTTCCTCTGAAGAATCTCCAGGCTGATACACAGAATGAGCCGTGGGCACTCTGGTCTGTCCCAGATCACGGGTGTTATGGAGTCGACTATGACAGCAGACAGCATCCAACTTTAACAAGAGTCCAGTTCCCCGGAATAACCTCTAGGTACCTTTCTAACATCAGGAGTCTGCTCTGTGAAGGACCTCTGGCTGTGAACAAATAGTGCTGAAGGTCTGCTCTTCGAAGTTAGTTTTATTTTTATTTAAAATCAGTTGACATAGTGTAGTATCAGTTTCAGAGGCATAGTTCAGTGATCATCGGTTGCATATAACAAACACTCAGTGCTCATCACATCCCGTGCCCCCTTAATGCCCATCCCCCAGTTACGCCATCCCCCCACCCGCCTCCCCTCCAGCAGCCCTCAGTTTGTTTCCCGTGGTTAAGAGTCTCTTGTGGTTTGTCTCCCTCTCTGGTTTCGTCTTCTGTGAAATTAATTTTAAAATCATCTGAATTTAGAAGTTAAACAGTGTAGGTCCTCGGAATTAGCATCCTCCTATCTCTGCTTTTGTATTTAAAAGTGAAACCTTGGTGCCTGGGTGGCTCAGTCGGTGAGGCATCTGCCTTCAGGCTCAGGTCAGGATCCCAGGGTCCTGGGATCGAGTCCCGCCTCGGGCTCCTTGCTCCACAGGGAGCCTGCTCCCCCCTCTGCCTGCTTCTCCCTTTGCCTGCTGCTCCCCCTGCTTGTGTGCATGCACTCTCTCTCTCTCTCTCTCTCTCAAATAAATAAAAGCTTTAAAAATAAAAGTAAAACCTGCCCAGTTCCCATATCTGCAGGATGGCCAGCATGTCCCCTGCAGACCTGCTAGTAGTAACCCCCTCATTTTACACTTCACACCAGTTTACAGATCCTGAAAGTGTGAAGTGGATCGTGGAAGTGGAGTGTGCATGTTGTTTCCGGTGGAGGCTTGGGTGAGCCTCCGGTGCTGAGGCCTTGCTGGGACAACCCATGTGGGAAGTGTGGGCTGCAAGCAGACCTCACCAGAGCCAGGTGTGGCCGGGTCTCCCTGGTAGTGGGCTGGGACTTTGATCAGCTGTGGACTGGCTCAGGCCAGAGATTTTGAGGCAGGTTATAAAACTTCATAATGTAGTAAGAAACACCTGTGAGGAAGTGAGGGTTGGCGGGGGGACCTACCTGACACTAGAAAGGGAAAACCTCAGGTCAGGACAGCAGGGGGATTTGTCTGCCTACTGGAAAAGTCTGTTCTACGTCACAGTCAGGGTCTTTGAGATGAGTGGCAAAGAGGTCGGGTGTGAGGGTGTAAGGGAAAGCCAGGGGCAGGTACAAATTGGACAGCGGTGACCCTGAAGTCAGGGAGCTGGGGTGGCCCCCAGAGACCACCTGCCCCAGCCCCCCCCTCCTGGCAAGTGGCAGCCTTGTCAGCCACGCTGGCCAGAGCTCCCTCAGTGCCCCCATTTTTCCCACCTTCCCCTACCGCCTGCCCGGGTTCTTAGATACCATGGGGATGACCGATCAGAAACAGAACAGTTTGGTAACAGTTCGGTTTCACATCTGAGAAGACAAGAAGGCCCCAGAGATCCATCATGAACAGTGATGAAGATGAAGGGCGGGGGGGTGCGCGGAGCAGGTGGCCCGCGGAGCTCACAGGCCGGGACCCTGGAGGGCCTGCAGGTGGAAGCAGACAGCCGTTCACACACACACTGTGTCCTTGGAATCTGTTGTGTTAGGAGCAACGCGATTCCACTCCCACCTTCTGTTCATCATACATTCGTCCGCTCTTCGATTACATGGATAAAAATAACATCAGCAGCTCTGAGCACAGGTTCCTTGGGCCATCCCTGTGAGCTTCAGGCTCACCAAAGGCAGGGAGGGGGAAGCGTCTGGTTGCCGGAGGCCCTCAGGACACAGGGTCCGTGGGGTGGGTACGCGCCCTGAGACAGCGGTGTGGGGTGATGGTGCAAGGCCACGTCAGGAAGTGTGGAGGGGGCGCCGGCAGAACCGGGGGATGGTGGTGTTGGGAAGCTGCTGCTGGTGGCGTAGGCAGGGTGAGTACCTCTCCCTGCCTGCCTTCTGCCTGAGGCCCCTTGTCTAGTAAGGGGTACCCGAGGGTGGGCATTTGGAATATGATGGGTGGATAGGCCACTTGCTTTTTCAAAGGTCTAATGGAGACCTCGCTTCCACCTTGGGGGTAAAGCTTCCTGTTGAGAACCCGTGAAAGTCAGTTAGGATGATCTCTGAAAATTCGTTCCCCCTAAGGTGGCGTCCTGGAAGCCGCAGAAGGGAGCAGGCGGCCCAGGGGCTAGACTGCACCTCATCTGTGTGTGGTGCTGGGGCCCGGGGTGGGCCCCGAGCTGAGAGGCACAGACCCCACCTCATAGGCCTGCCTCACGGAGGTGCCCAGCTGCGACCCCATCCTGTCGGGGCCGGGGGTGTGTGGCTGTGCCACAGCATGGGCGGAAGTGGTTCAGGGGACCAGGAGGTCGATTTTTATCAGTCTTAAGACTTGTTACCCAGCTGTTGGTTGGCAAACATGTAGGTGCATTTCTTCTTACAAATCAGAATTTGACAAACTTGTACAAGGTGTGATTTTTCCGGAGTGTCCGTGCTTCTGCTTGTGGAGAGCGTCAGCCTCGACGTGGGTGGGAAGGGCCCAATGGAGGTCTTCCCCTTGCAGCTCTTACCCGAGGGCTGTGCTGTTTCCTCCGGCCACCCCCCGGCATCCTGGCGCTTCTCGTGCGGCCTGCGTGGGACCGCAGGTTGTCAGGACGTGAGCAAGAGGGAATTTCACTGTGGGTGCATTTGAGTTCTGGGTTGGTGCTCACACACACTGAATCTTGTGGAAACGCCTTGTAAACACGGGAGCGCACGCAATCACGGGAGGAAAAGGTACAGTATCAATAGAGAGGCATTGATTCTGCATTGAAAGTGTGGGTGAGAAGTAACATTTGTGTCTGAATAAGCTAGCGGCAGCCGGCAGTCCCAGGTAACCCCGCCAGGCAGCAGTAACAGTGGCCCCCACCCTGATTCTGAGTTCAGATCACAGAGCGGTCAGCTCTTCTCTAAGACCAGCCTATGCAAGTCCCATTGCAAGTGCAGACTCTTGGTTCCAGGGGAACCCAGATGAAAAGCCAAGGAGAGATCAAGACCGTTGGTGCCTGGTGCCCCTGATAGAGTTTTCTTCGGACGTCACTCGTTGTGGCACTTTCAACAGAAGAGCCAGTATTGTGCACGTAGCGGGAGCGGTGCAGGCTACAGTCAGATCAGTGTGCTGCTTTGTCCGGGGCACCAGGACCACACTCTCCTGCCAGCCAGTCGTGTGCCGCAGCACGGCTTCGAGCATGCGCCAGCCCTCCTGGTTGACCGCTCGGGAGCTCCCAGAACAAGCAGGTAGGAGGCCTGCCTGGGAAGGCGGTCCTGTCCCCTTTGTGGGGAGGCCATTCTCCACATGCTGAGACCCAATTTGACATTAGCCTTCGTCTTCCACAGAAAGAGTTCTACAAAAGGGTAGCATAGAAGAGCTCCCTACTAGCCCAAAAGCACTTCTTCCACCAAAGACGCAGCAAAAATAGCACAACTTCATGTTCTGCTCCATCTGAAGCCAACGAGGTTGCCGTGCGTGGGATGGGCTTTGTGAATGAGGTCAGGGATTTGTCATCTGCCGGGAGTCCTGTAGGACGCAGACTCTATCTCCTCCTGGGGAGTCCATGTGCCTCCCTGCCTGTGGTTGTCAGACTGGTGACCCTGGGGCTTCGGTGCTCTCACTGTCACCACTGTTGTCTCCCCACCTGGTGCAGTCCACTGACAGTTCAAGAATTACGCATTGGCAGGTTAATGGGCAAGTAATTTCTTGTGAAACATGCTATAGCTGTACCAGCTTTGATTCATTTAACGAATACTTAATGAGGACCTACTATGTTCTGGGAATACAGAGATCCCACAACAAACCAGATTAGAAACCCTGCCCAAAAAGTGCTTATAATCTTGGCTGAGGATGGATGTAGGGGGGGCGGGAGCGAAACAGAAGGACTCCGTAAACTGTATTGCGTGTATCGGGTGCTGGGGAGTGTCCTGGAGAGCCGGCGAACAGGAATGAGGGATGAGACAGGTGCCAGGGATGGGGCTGGTGCCTTTTAAATGAGGTAATCAGAGGCCTTGCTGAGGAAAAGACATCTGACCTCTTGGGGGACACTCAGGCCCCAGCCGTTTGTCATACATGTGGGAGCCTTGACAGCAGTGTGACCCGGTTTCATGAAGATGCCGAGAGGAATGGTACTCCTTGTCTCTGAATGAGGAGCCCCCACCTCAGGTGCAAATTCATAGCCAGGCCTTCCCTAATTCCCACTCTGCACTATTTCTTTGGCTTAGAAAATTCTCTTAAATATATTTAAATGTGATGTTGAAATCGGTAGGCACCCCCCTCCCCATCCCCAAAGATCACCAAATCTTTAGGGGTCTTTCAAAAGGTAAAGGTGACCTCCCTGGTCCTATTACATTGTTTTGTGTTTGCTTTTACTTCCTTAAGACTAACGTGTGGGTGTCCCCAGTCCCTCCCATCAGATTGCCAACCAAAACCAAAACAGAAGGCTGGGTTCCCAGCTCTCTCCATATCAGACAGGAGGATGCTGCAGATAACTGTCCCGGGCTCCCTCCGTAGCAGACAGGGCGATGCTGCAGGTGACTGTCCCGGGTTCCCTCCGTAGCAGACAGGGCGATGCTGCAGGTGACTGTCCCGGGTTCCCTCCGTAGCAGACAGGGCGATGCTGCAGGTGACTGTCCCGGGTTCCCTCCGTAGCAGACAGGGCGATGCTGCAGGTGACTGTCCCGGGTTCCCTCCGTAGCAGACAGGGCGATGCTGCAGGTGACTGTCCCGGGTTCCCTCCGTAGCAGACAGGGCGATGCTGCAGGTGACTGTCCCAGGTTCCCTCCCTAACAGGACAACACCACAAGTGACTGTTCTGGAGACCTGGAAGGAGCGAGCAGCACAGCTATGTTATTGACTAGTAGCAAACAGCTTTTCCTTGCCTTGCCACCTAAAAACAGACTTGCTACTCTGTTTGTTTCATAAAATATGCATTGAGAGCAACGCCCAAATGCTGAATGACAAGTGACCCTCAGAGCACTCCTGGTATGTGCTGTGCTGGCTTGCCAGTGTTTCTTAGAGGCAGAGTTGATTCTAATTCGGTAGGATTTTTAACCCCTGCATTTAAAACTCTTGTTTGGAAAGTCCATGCTATTTCCATTAACATCAATGAGGTTTTCACATAGCCAAATATCTAATGTCATGCTTTGAGAATTGAAGCCTAGCCTGCTTTTAAAAGCGGAGGTCTCACTATATCCATTGGGGTTTTGCAGTGATTTCACATGTCCTGGAAGAAATTATCTTTCAAGAAAGTAAGTTTAGTTGATTGAAATGAAATTAATTCCACATTTCCGTGTCATAATTTATTAACCTGATTGGCCTGCTGAATTCCAGCCTCTGTTTACAAACATTCTGTGGCCTGTGTGGACCTTCTCTCTGCAACCTAAATTTCCCTCCCTGAGCTCTGCAACCAAACCCCGATGCTGAGCATTTCCGTCCTGACCTCTAAGTTGCAGTGCGTGAGAGCCGCTGGAATTTTGCACGTGCAGTGCCCCCCCCCCACAGTGTCATGTGATATTGCCGCACCTGCTCTCAGCCTTGTGGTTGCAGCAGCGGTCCTCAGCTTCCATGACTTCATGTTCCAGAAAGCAGCGGCGTCGCCGTCTCAGTGCCACTTCCTTTCCCAGACGCGCTTGCTCAGGGACAGAACAGATCTCACCCCGGGTCGGCCGTCTCATAGAATGAGGTTCTATGTCACACTGAAGAGTGACAACGGTCACACTTGTTCGTGAGAAAAGAACTCAAAGGTACACATCCTGCCTGTTAGCTCCAAGGCTACTGGCATTGTTCACGATGAAGGAGCCTATGAAGTTTTGAAGATCAGCTTAGCCCTAAAATATTCCATTAGTAACTGCCAGAAAAGCCTTTTTGAAACAATATTAGGCTGCAGAAGAAGCGTGCCAATGTTAATAGACTGACGTTGTAAAAACAGCAGTCCAAATAAAATGTCTAAATTTAAACTGAAGTCTGCTTAGATACAGCTTTTTAAATCAAGTGATGGGAACCACAGAGCCCCTACCTGATCCTTGGTGCCCAACCCACGAGTGCCGCTCGCCTGCACAGCCTGGCCTCTTCTCCGAGCCCCCATGCGGGTGTGGGCGGAAGAAGATGCCCCATGTGCACTGGGATGGCCCAGAGAGCAGAGGACTGCTGTGAGCCCCTGGCTCCCTTCTTCTGAAACTGCGAATACCACTTTGGGTGACACTTAGATGCTTTGCTGCCCATTCCAACAACGATTTCTCTTTTCAGAGCCAAGTTCATAATTTCTTCGTCTCCTTTTGCTTTTACCCAATTCTGACCTTTTGTCTTATAATCATCTCATTTCCAAGCATTCATTTATTAATCCCTTTAGTTTCCCAGGACACATGCTCTGTTCGTCTTTTTGGAGTTGAAAGATCACACTGGCCTCTGAGAACAGACTCTGGCCATCCTGGCAGAGTGGTCAGAGTCCATGCCAAGGGTTCTTGACTTGGGAGGCATCCTCCCTAACTCTGCACCCCACAAAAAGAGCAGAGTTCCTGTCCCCAGGAAGCATCTTCCTCCTCCACACTGAGATTTAAACCACCACGAAGGTACAAAGTGCACCCCAGAGAGGCGTTAGATGCCTCTGTAGGTGGCTTTCCCCTACCCTCTCCTCTCCTCCAGGTGGAGCTCCCCCTCCAGCCTGTCCCTGGGCAGCCCCTGTCTTCCAAGACATCCACTCCATCTTTCCCTCCCCGCCTCTGCCTCAGGGTTCCCTGACATGAAACCAATGCTTGTGCTGGGGTCATGGGGCATGGAACACTTCAAGGAAGACCATCTGTGTCCCCAGCAGATGGTCTTCATGACTTTTGGGAGATGCTTGTGTGTCACTGTTTATTTCAGGTCGTTTTTGTTTCTTGGACTGAAGAGTTTTAAAGCAACACAGGTTTATTGAAAAATTTCAAATGTAGCAGTATAAAAATCCTCTTTTGGAAGCAATGTCTTGATCCTCTTGAAGGAAACCTTGCAAATTTTTGTAAATAAACTTTCCTGTTCTTCTGTACCTTGACTGGAAAGGTATACAGTGTATCCTTTTGTAAGACCTAAACTTCCTAATAGATCAGTTTCCCATAGCTGCACCTTGTTCTAAATTATCGACTACTATGATGTATTAACTTTTGGGGGGAATTTAGTTGCTATCCAACTTCTTTGCTTTTACAGACCATTAACATGGACGTTCGTGTGTATGTGTGTTTCTGGAGACTAGGTTCCTGGAAGGGGCATTGCTGGGTCAAGGGCATGGTCATCTAAGGCGTGGATGGGTGCAGCCCAGGCGCCCCACAGAAAGGCTGTCTGTTTACAGCCTTTTCAGCAGGAATAAAGGATGTGTGTTTCTCTGTATCTTCACAAACACAACATTTTTTAAACGGCTTATTTTTAAACAAAGGACATTTCTCTGGTGGCTGGGGGCACAGATCTTCACTAGCCAGTTGTGTTTTCTCCTCCTTTGATTTACTTATGCATGTTCTTCACGCGTCCCCCATTGTTTGTCTCATTTCTAACTTTAGTAACTTTTTCTAAAGGAGGGCTATTAGTCCTTGGTAAGTTATAAATATTCCAGTCTATAAAGATGCCTCGGCATGGTGGACTTGTGAATTTTTGTGGAGTCCGATCTGACAGTTCTTTTACTGGAGCTTCTAGAATTTTGAGTCTTGTTTTGAAACATCATTACTATAGCAAGATTGCAAAAACGATTATGCATATGGTGCTTTTATGGTTTTAATATTGTAGATTTGTTGATCCATTGCTTTTGCGTGATCTGAGATATGCTATAATATACAGCTGTGCTACGTGGACGGTAGGTTTTTCCAAACCATTTATCCCCACGGTTTGCTGTCATCAACCCTTTAGAGGAAATGTCCACTTCACTTTATCCTAAGTGCTCACAGGTGCCGGTCTGTACGTGGCCCCTTCTCCACTGCCTGTTAGTTCATTCGTGGACCTGCTCTTCACTCTTAATACGTGGAGCTCTACCGATAGTTTAATACATAGTAGGACATCTTTTTTTGCCGTAATTTTAAAATTGTCCTTGGGGGTGGGGATATGGGAGGGGATATGGTTGGGCATCAAAGAAAACCATTTCAAACCAACAGACGAGAAAGTAAAAGATTGGGTAAGGAAAACAGGAATTAGGGCAACCGCTCATCCCTGTTTGGCTGGGACTGAAGAGGTTCCCAGGATGCAGGACTCCAGTTTTAAAATGAGGAAAGTTCTGGCTAAACTGGGACAAGTTGGTCATTCTAGATTATGGGCACCATAAAACATACAAAGGAAACCTGTAGAATAATAGAAGACCAAGTAGAGAAACACAGTAATAATATGGTAATTACAAGCTAATGGGACAGAGTTGAAGCCCTATTAATGTCATGGGGCTTGCCTGTGAAAGTGAGACCTCAAATTGGCCTGTGAAGCAAAACCCAACTATGTGTACATGTAAGCAGTGCACCCAAAACATTGATTTGAAGACAGCAAGAGTCAGGGATGGGTGATGGTTAATCAGGCAAATGAAATCAATAGGAAAGCAGATGTTGTAATCCTGATAGCACACCACGTAGAAATCCGGCCACAAGAAGCATTCTGAGAGACCGCGGGGGTACTTGAAAATGCCAAGCACCATGTGCTTAGTGAAGATAGAACACTTACAGCACGGAAACCACCTGTATAAAGCAGAAGCCACGGTATATGCAAAGAAAAATACAGAGACAACAGAAATGTTAGGAGATGCTAACACTATCTTCAGAAAAGACCAGCCAAATGGACGCATGTAATGATGTAGGAGGACCCGAGCAGTACAGCCGTACCGGACACGGAGCGAAATTCACACCCTGAGTGGAGACTATTTCATCTTCTCAAACAGACACGGGATACGTACAAAAACTTATCAAAAGTTAGGTTATAAAGAAAACATTAGTTTTATTAGAAAATTATTTTAAACATTGTCTAATCCCAGTGCAGTAAAACTAGGAATCGTTACATAAGCTCTCAGGTGAAGGTGCAAAATAAGCATTACAGAATTCCTTTAAAATGAGAGCACTGCATATCAAACACACTTAAAGTAGCAATTAGAGGAACATTCATGTCTGTAGCCACCAAAATCAGTGAAAAGAAGAAAAATTCTAAATTTTAAGAACTAGGAATAATAGGGAAGCAAAAAAAAAAAAAAGATACAAGAAATTAAATGGAGAAAGAAGGAAAGCACAGGTTAAATCAATGAATCCAAGTCCAGGTTCCTTAAAAAAAATTGAGACAAATCATTAGCTATTTTATTCAAGAAAAAGGATTAAAAAAATATACAAAAAAGAAAATGAGAACAAGGAATAAGTATTGGTATAGAGGAAACTTCTAAGAAGCACAGACTGATTTTGCAGGATAAATCTGAAAACCTATTGAAGTGCGTAAGAAATCAGTTTTGCCAAAATTAACCCTATTTAGAGAACACTTAAGTAAACCAATGTATGTTGAGGAAAGAGTATCTCCCAGGAATTACATCACGAAACAGTACCAGGTCTAGTCAGTCTCCATGAAACCTTTGGCCCAGCTCATACTATGAAAGTTATTTCAGAGCACAAAGAAAATGAAAGGGAACTTTTTATATTTTTTGAAACAATTATAGCCTTGAAACCTGGACCAGGGAAAGATAGTGGACTCTACTACCACATGGGAATATTGGGAATATTAATACAGAAGTCCTAAATAAGCTGTGAGTGAACAGATTGCACCATGTCATTGATAGTATAATATACCTTGATGGAGTTGAGTTTATACCCAGGAATACAAGGGTAGTTTGATATTAGGAAATTTGTTAACTGTACTGCAAATGGACATCCTCAGCATGCAAGAGGGAGGGAAAAAGACTGAACGCAGATGACTTTTGCACACTCTGCTCTACTCAGTTGTGGGTGAAATTCTGAATATTGATTTTCATAATTGTATGAAAACTTTTTATGTGTATGTAGGATTGAGCAAATGACTTATGCTAATGTTTCGAGGAACCAAGGTTCTCCCCGTGGGAGAAGAGCTGGTTGAAGGGGAGACAGCGAGGAGGAAGCTTGTGGAGTTAGGCTGGAATTGGAACAATCCGTCTGAACTGATCTCTTCTACAGTGCACATGCCTCCTGGCTCTGTCTACGGAAAAGACCTAGAAGCAGTGTTACCCCTGCTGGTTCCAGATCTTCTCTTCTCTTTTATATCTTTTTTAAAAGTAATCTCTACACCCAACATAGGGCTCAAACTCACAACCCTGAGATCAAGAGCCGCATGCTTTTTGGACTGAGCCAGCCAGACATCCCCCAATCTTACTTTCTAAATACAGACAGCCCCTCATCTATGATGGTTCAACTTATGCTTTTTCAGTTTAACAATGGTGTGGAAGTGATATGCATTTAATAGAAACCATAGTCTGAATTTTAGATTTTGGTCTTTCCCAGGGTTAGTGACGTGTGGTACAATCCTGTCTTGACACCAGGCAGCAGCAAGCCATGGCTCCCTCTCAATCTAGAGGGTTAAGAGCAAAACACTTAAGACCATTCCGTGCCCAACAGCCATGTGGTTTTCACTTTCACTGGGGTATTCGATAAATTACATGAGATCGTCAACACTTTGTTATAAAAGAGGCTTTGTGTTAGGTGATTTTGCCCAACGGTAGGCTAGGAAGTGTTCTGAGCACATTTAAGGTAGGCTAGGATAAGCTATGGTAATTGGTAGGTTAGGTGTTGTACCACATGCATTTTTGCCTTGTATTTTCAATTTACAGTGCATTTTCGGGGTGCAACGCCATTGTAAGTCAAGGAAGATCTGTACCTTTGACCACTAAAAGGGTCCTGTGCTACTTGGAGAAATGGCTGATTCCAGGACTGGGACAGGAAAGCTGTGAGGTGAGCATAGAACAGGAGTGATGGTGACAAGCTCATTTTTAAAATGGTGAAACATTGGGGCGCCTGGGTGGCGCAGTCGTTAAGCGTCTGCCTTCGGCTCAGGGCGTGATCCCTGCGTTCTGGGATCGAGCCCCACATCAGTCTCCTCCGCTAGGAGCCTGCTTCTTCCTCTCCACTCCCCCTGCTTGTGTTCCCTCTCTCGCTGGCTGTCTCTCTCTGTCAAATAAATAAAATCTTTTAAAAAAATAAAATGGTGAAACATTGAACAGACTCATGATGAAAGAATGCGTACTAGTGGGAGATAGGCATGTGAGCACATGCTCCATGTCGTAGCCCTTAGGCAGATGAGAATTAAACACCTAGGAGTCGCCAGATTGGGTAAAGTCGGAAGCTGACGGTAGCAAGTGCTGATGAGGACATGGAGCCGCGGAGCCGGTGGAAGGGCTGCATCGCGGCCACTCTGGAAGGCCATTCGGTGGTTTATTTTAATAAAGTTAAACCTACACTTACTGTAGGACCCAGAAGTCTCACTGCCAAATGTTTACTCAAGTGAAATGAAACCTTAGGTGTATGTACTGTCTGTGGCAGCTTAGAATTCCCAGAAACAACCAGAGACGACCATTCCCCAGTTGGGAAATGGAATAAACCTCCCATGATACATCTCGACACTGGAATTCAACTCAGCTCTAAAAAAGGAACAACATACAGGTGCATAGAAGAACACGAACGACTCTCAGATGCATTATGTCACGTGGAAGCAGCCAGGCACACAGAAGGCCGCACGTGTCATTCCACTTCCAGGACTCCGGTGACGTGCGGTCCCACACACACGGCAGAGCCGTAGTTGCCAGGGGCAGGGCTGTGGGGAGAGGTTGACGGGAAGGCCGCAGGAGTCCTTGGGGACGTGGAGCTGCCCTGTGTCTCTGTTGGGACGGTGCTGATGTAAGTACAGGCAGTTGTCACAATTCAGCTAGACACCGGAGGGGTTAGATCTTTGAAGGATGTTAACATCCGTGTGGATGAGAGAGCAAGTCTGTGGGACTTGTCGGGGTCCAGTACTAGAGGAAAATCATACTGCGGGGAAGTCATAATTGAGACAACTGACAAAACTGATGTGCGGGCAGTATATTGGGTAAAAGCATTGTGTGTCTGTTGAATTCCCTGAATTTGATAACTACTGTGGTTATCTAAGAGAACATTCTCATTCTTAAGAAATAAGGTGTGTGATGTATCTATAATCAATTCTCCAGTGCTCAGACGAAAATTAACATGTGGGAAGGGACGGAGAAGGAGGAATTGGCCAACTGATAAACATGGGTGACTCTGGGTAAAGAGCATACAGGAGTTCTCTGTATTGTTACAACTTTTATGTAAGTGTGAAAGTATCTCAAAATTTTTAAAAAATGAAAATATCTACTCAAATATCCTTTCATAGAAGTTTTAGAATCCACTTACCAGCCTTCACTCTTTAAAATCCAGTTATTTATGATTCAGAATACATTGACTAAATTAATTTGGAATCACAATGAATTTTATGTTAATTTCAAAAACTTCTGGATATTTTCCTCCCCGAGTACATGCTGTATTTCATTTATTCAGCACTTCTTTGATGTTTTTCCATAAAATTTTATACTTTTAATCATGTAATTCACATTTTCTAAGTTTACTTGTATACATTATTTTTTTAGTGTGTTAGGAACAAGCACTCTTTATGTCAGTTACTGACTGGTTATTGTTGACACATGGAAAAGTTGTTGACGGCTGTTGCTTTTGGCCATTTTGCCTACCTCTCTTATTCTCATTTCAATTCTGATTTTTTTTTTCAGTAGACAGTCCTATCTGGCAACAAGGGCCCTTTTCCTTTTGCCTTTCTGATATTTGTGTCTGTTACTCCTCTGTCCTGGCATGCATTGACCAGAATCTAGGCAGTAGTGCTCAGAGTCGGGGATGCTATCATCAGGTGTGCCGCCTCAGACTGTTCCAGAAGCCAGCTCCCCTAGTGTTCAAGTGCTACGTTCTACAAATAGATGATGGCTGAGCCCCCACCGCAGGAAAACATTTATGACATTTACTGAATTAAAACATTGACTGAAAACCGTGGTACGCTGTGTCGGGCCCATCCTGACGTGATTGTGCTTTGACTGCACTGCTGCTGGGATGAACCCAAACGGTAATTGTGTCTGCAGCTGCTCGGGGATCAGACTTCTGCAGTGCAGCCATTTTTTTACCCCAATTTTGTTGGGAAATAAAGTGCCTGTGAAGTGCACAAGGTGAGCATTGGCATGACCGCGTGCATCAAGAAACAAACCCCCGTGGGGGCCCTCGGAAGCTCCTTGTCCTCCCCGCCTCCCCCACGCTCCTCTTCCTCTCCCAAACGCGGCTCCTATTCTAATTGTTGACCATCGATTCCTGATTTTTCTTTATGGTTTTATCACCTAAGCCTGCAACCTTCAGCACTGTGTTTTTGTTCTGCTTATGTTCTCATTACGTGAAGTCAGTCCTACCGTGTGCTCCTTCACTACAGTCTGCTTTTATTCAGCGTCCCTCATGAGTCTCCTCCGCGTGGTGTGTGGCAGGTGCC
Organism: Ursus arctos; assembly: GCF_023065955.2. Taxonomy (NCBI): domain Eukaryota; kingdom Metazoa; phylum Chordata; class Mammalia; order Carnivora; family Ursidae; genus Ursus; species Ursus arctos. The sequence continues at coordinate 2,901,766 of NW_026623089.1, read as the reverse complement.
CTCATCTGTTCATTTCCCTTGTACCGTCTTAGGTGCTTCCTCCACTGTTAACGGACGTTCCATGCTTGCAGGTTTCTCGCTGTTGCCAGTACACCCTGTGATGATGCCAGCACATCTCTTGGTATGCACGCCCATGCGTTTCTTTTGGGCACGTACCACGCACCGGTGTCGCGAGTCACAGGGTGTGGGTGTAACCGTGTTTCGTAGATAATGCCATCCAGTTTTTCAGCATGATTGAGTCAACTCAGTGCCCACCAGCAGTGTCTGAAATTTCCTATTGCACCACATCCATGGCAGCATTTGGTTTTATGAGCTTTTAAATTTTCGTCATTCTCATTTTGTCATGTATCTCGTGGTTTTGCAGTCCTGTAACGACTAACATACTTGCATACGTTTTCATATGGTTATTTGCCATTTGTCTTTACTCTGTTGTGAAGTGTTTAGACAGGAATCACCCATTTTCCTGTTGGGTTGCTTTCTTTTTCTTACTAATTTACATTAGAATTCTTTATATATCCTGGATATTAATTCTTTGCTGGCCATATGTGTTGAAAATATCTTCCATTCTGTGGCTTACCTTTTTTATTCCTTTAATGGTGTCTTGCTGTACAGAATTTTTAAAATAGTCCAGTTTCATCTGTCTTTTCCTTTATGATTTGTTCATTTCGTCATGTTGAAGAACTCTTTCCTCTCCCATAAGATCATGAAGATGTGTATTCTAGAACAGAAATTGGCAAGTTTTTTCTGTGTACAGATACTTAGACACTAAATATTTAGATAGCGGTTAGTTTTGTCTTTGTGGACCACAGAGAGTCTCCATTATAGGCTCATCTTTTTTTTTTTTTTTTTTTTTTTAAAAACACCACCCTTCAGAAATGTAAAAATCATTCTTAGCTTGTGGGCAGCTCCTACAGGATCTAGCTTGCCTTCCCGTTCTAGAGCCGCAGTGTTTTGTTTTGTTTTGTTCCTACATATAAAACCACAATATACCTGCAGTTGATTTTGTTTGCTATTGTTTTATAGTGAAAGACACAGTGTCTAAATGAATATCCGTTCATGTATTGAGAGGTTCATTCTTTCCCCACATTCATTCAGTGACCCCTTTGTCACAAATTGAATTACTTACTCTTGAGTTCTCTGCTGCGTTTCATTGGTCTACTTGTGTATTCTCCCGTCACACTATCTTACTGTAGCTTTATAACACATATTTGTATTTAGTAGACAAAATGCTTAGTTCTTTATACAACTGTCTTGGCTGTTCATGACCAAGACATTTCCACTAGCATATACGTTTCAGAATCCATTGTCAAATTCCAAAGTAATATGTTTAAAAAAAAAAAAAAACCTTTTTAAACTAAGATTTGATTGACTCTATAGATTGGTTTAAAGCAAATTGACATCTTTACAACTTTTATTCATCAAATCTACGAATATATTATTTTCATTAGGCTAAATTTTTCTCAATGACTTAGTTTTTCTGTACAAAGGTCTTATATGTATCTTCTTGGATTTGTGACTAGTTACATATGTTCAAATATCTGAGCAATTATAAATGACACATTTTCTCCTTTTTTATTATTATGTTCAATTAGCCAATATATAGTACATTTTTTAATCAACGTTTGTTGGAATGCAATACTGAAAGTGTCCTGGCTTGTAGTTTATAAGAAATTTTAAATTATAGGACATGTCTTGTTTCCTTAGGTCATTTTTAAAAACAACTTATTTTGTTTGACTAATTGTACTGACTGGGATCTGCTGTAGAATGTTAAATAGAAGTAATGAGAGTAGACATCCTTCCCTTGTTTCCAATTTTAGGGAAAAATTTTCAGTCCTTCTGTCCTGATCAGTGCAGCTGGATGTTTCTTTTATTCATCTTGCTCAAGAACCAACTTCTGGTATCATTCTTTTTCTCTCTTGTTCTCCTGTTTTCCATTGCATCAGTGCATTCCATGCTACCAATACACAGACATAATTTTATTGGAGTGTTTTGATGACTTGGAAGGCATTTATAAAGTTCTGTTGGATTCTTCTCTTGATGTTTTCTTTTTAACATATCATTACACTGCAAATTAATCACTTCCAATTAAAGATTAAGTGAAAGCTCCTCAATTGTACATCTAAAAGGATTTTGAAATACGGAAACTTCCTTTGTACTTGCCTTGGGATCCAACAAAAGCTGCTGGAACAGTGGTTTGTGCTCAGAAAACCTACCACTGTAGATTCATGTGGGAATGTAGGTCTTGGACAGTGTAAAGCAGTTTGACGTTTTTTATGATTCAAACAAGGTTACTTGTCATCAAAGCAACTTTACTGGAGCATAAGCATGTAAGTGTCATTTTGCCTTGAATTCCTTAAAAAACTACCAAATCTGCAGCAAAAGCTGATTTCCAAAGCCATTTAGTGTTTAATGATAGTGGATAAAGGCAGCTCTTTGACTCAGAAAAATTTCAACCCTGAACTGTAAAAATTGTAATAAAACTCTGTCACTGCTGCTAAACCATTCACGTGTTCTGTGGTGGGTAAGTCGGGCTATCCAGTTTTCATTTCTCACAGACTTTCACAGAACCGGTGAAGCTGCATTATGGTTAAGTCCAGGATAGATTGAAAGATCGTCTACGAAGTGCCTATTGATAGATAATAGACAGAATGACCGTAGAATTTAACTGTCTTGTGTTTAGCAAGCTGTTAACTTGTCCAGGTCAGCCTTTGTCTGCTTCACACGTGTTTACCACCACCCCTTGTCACATCATCACACACTCCACCTCAGGGTGTGCTGAGTTAGGGTTTCCTCAAATTCTTTGAAAATAGTCTTGCTGCAGCCATTGTTTTCCAACCCTTAATCTAGCTTTTGAAGCAAAGTACAAAGAGAACAGAAAAACCCAAACCAAGTAAAAGAAAAGCCAATAAAGATGATAAAACTCTCACCAGACTGATAAGAGACAGAACTGTGGATGTACCCATACTAGTTTTAAAAGGGGAAACCAGTACATATCTTACAGATGTTAAAAGAATAATAAGGAAATCCTATGAACAGTTTCATATCAGTAAATGTGATAACGTAGATGAAAGGGAAAAATTCATATTTACATATAATTTACATATAACGTGTGTACTATGTATTATAAATGTATGTTTGATAGCTCTGAAGAATAACCAAGTACCTTGAGTGCTAGGTGGTTACATGACTCTACATGTCAGTACTCACTGAACTGTATACCTAAAAAGAATGAACTCCGTATGTAAATTTTACCACAACACACCTGACTTTACTGTTTGCAGCCCAGTGTTCATTTGATTTACACGCAGACTTAGCATTTTTGCTCTTCATTCTGTATCTCCGGTCTCCTTGCTATTGATAACTTTCCTTCTGCCGAATAATACCTTTTCAGTAATGATGTGCTAATACTGTCTCAGAGTGGCTCCTGAGAGCCCATTCTTTAATTTACAGTAATTTGGTGAACTGGTTATCCTACTCCGTATTAAAAATTAAACTATATAAAGTGATAGTTAAATACATTACAGTTAGAGGTATGGTAAACTCATCCCTTCCAGTTACACTAATCTGTTGTCTTTGTCTTTGAGTCATGTTTATGGCGGTGTGCTCCTGAGGATCTCTTCTCGGCTGTAGGGTCAATGCTATCACATTAGTAGTTTGAAATCAGCCCTAGTGCAGGTATTTACGGAAATCGGCAAATGCTGCGAATTGGAGCTTACTCGCCAAACATACCCCACTGCTGGCCATCTGTGTTTGTGTGCGAGTTTTCAGTGTAGCACAGCCGTGCCCATTTGTGTTGCCTATGGCTGCTTTGACATTTGAACAGCAGACCCCATTGGTTTTGACTAGACTATCTGACCCACAAAGTTTAGAATACTTACTCTCTGAACCTGTAAGAAAATGTTTGCAAACCATTGCTCTATATTTATGAATGTAAGAGAAAAGATGTAAATAATGACATTAGCTTTGAGTGTCATGTGTGTAAACAATACATTTTGAATAGTGCCAAACTTATTAATATTTAAACTATAACCTGATTCAGCAGAGAAATTGCTCAGCTGTAACTGGCAAGCGTGGGAGGTTCTGACCTACATCCCCAGTGCTTCACTTGGCCCTTGTTAACCTAGCCACAGCCGCGTGGGAGCTGCACATCCATCAGCTCCGACCACAGGTTGGCTGTGGGCACAAGAGTTAAACAAATAGTAATGAAAGCTTCTGGGAGAATCAGTGGCTATATAAAATTTACATGAAAGACTAGTGTATATTATATATGCACTATATGTAAATATAGTGTATGTTATATGTAAACTATGTGCTATACGTCCTTTATATCAGTACACTTCATATCTTAAGCTTTTGCCTGTGTGAATGGGGTGCCAGTGACATGTTCATTAGCACATGTGGTCTTTATCTACCTCCATATGGGATCACTGGTAAGGAATGCTCAGATTTTTGTTCCTTTTTCTGAAAATAGCTTAATTTTTATTTTTGAATGATTCTTGTCCTTGGGATAGAATTTCAGGTTGACATGTATTGTTCAGAGTCTAGTGGTACCTTTCCTTTTTTCTTAGGCGTCCACCACTCCTTGTGAGAAGTCAGCTGTAAATACAATTGCTGGGTCTCTGAAGTGATAGCTCTTCTCTGACTTCACCTCTGAAGGGATGTGGACATCTTTTATTTGTCTTGCTTTGAATCCTAGGGCTTCCTGGATTTGTGGTTTCATGTCTTTCAGCAGGTTTTGTGTGGGCTCACCTCTCTGTCCAATGGCTGCCTTACACATGCTGTCTCATGTCCTTCTGGAACCCCACTCACACACCTGTCAGACTTCCCTGTATCTGTTCTTCCTCTTGTTCTTCATTATCTTCCATTATTTTATCTGTCCAATTCATTCTGTTCATTTCTTCTAACAGTTCACTAATTACTGTGCTAAATTTGGTTTTAAATCCATTCATAGTATACATTATTTCCAACATTTTTCAGTTCTAGGGTTCTCACTTTTTTAAAAGGTTGGCAATTCTTCCAGAATTTTTGTAATCTTGACTTTTATCCTGCTTGAATGAACCACAGTATTTTCAGTTTGTGTCTGATATTCCTACCTCCCTGTGATCTGCTCATTTGTTTTTGCTGGGTTTTGTTCATCTTGTCTTATTTCTTTATTCTATATGACAGTACTGCATTTGAACAGTCGTGTGTCAACATGGCGTGGTACCTAGCATCACACGTTCTTCCTGCAGCAGGGCTTGGGGTTCCATGTGACTGGAGCACAGGCGCACTTCCTCTGAGGTTTGGTTTAGTGGCCGCTCACACTCAGTCTGATAGGGTGGCCATTCAGGTTCCTCCCCAACATGAGGAGCTGCCAGGGCCCCGCCAGTTTCCCTTGTTCCCATCCCATGGCTGGGCAGAGCCCATCCCAGCCACCTGTCATGGATGCTCTGCCTCTGGGAAAACACAGCCCTGGACTGCTGCTGTCCCTGCACCATGTCCTACAGTTGTCACTGCATGACCCATCTGTTTCTCAAGACTGACCTTAAATCACACGTCCGGATTTTAAAAATAATGCATTCAGCCGCACCCCCCCCCCCATTCCATGGGTAGTCTGCATTTCTCTGCCACAGGCAGACTTTCATATGGACACACACACACACACACACACACACACACACTTTAAGCTCTCCGTGTATGTTAAGGTGTCTTCTTTATGATGCCTGCCACCTTGCTGCTGAGCCCAGTTGACAGGTGGTGTTGAATCATGCCCAGGTGTGTAGGCTGACATCCACCCTCTGCCTTCTTCGTGCTGTGTCTTGTTTGGGGAGGCATGTGCTGTCCAAGGGCCAGCCCTCTGGCCCCATCCAGAATGGACGTGATGCCAGTACATAGGGTTACAAGTTCTCTAGGCCTGGATATATTAGCTAAAGAAATTGCCAGCTAGCATTTTCAGATTAGTGGGAAGTGAACGGTTAATGAGGTGCATGAGTTTTTTGAGATGCCGATTCTAACCGTATCAAAACGTGTTTGTGTGGTATTTAATGTGTGTTTAAATGTGTTTACTAAATATGATTTACATTGAAATCTAAATGGAAGTTTGTAAAGAAATAGCCCTATCTTTTTACCAAACCTAATCCTTTATATATAGTTATTTTGCTGAGTATTTTAAAGTATTGATTTAAAGCAGCAATGTGGTTGCTTCTGTCTGGGTTCGAGAGATTTACTAAACTTGAAATGCTTGAGCCTCAAACATACAGCAATTGTTTTGGCTATTGTAGAAAGACAGAACTCTGACTTCCCTGATTTAGTGGTCTCCAGTACCCATGGAGTGTCTTGGCTATCATTTTTATTAAACTAGGTGCAAGAATGGAGAATTCGTTCATGTCCTAAAATGTTCATTCCTATGGCTTTGAGAACCAGAGTTGCCCAATCTGGTGACCACTCAGGGCTTTTCTATTCCAATTCTAAGGTTAGTAGTTCCTTAGAACACCTGTAAACTCCACACCGGCTATGATGGTGAACCTTTATTGGACCGCGACGTTTCAGGAGCACACATGCCGCCGGCGGGAACTGCCTGCCGGTCATTAGTGCACTTGTCTGCTTTATGCATCTGCTGGTCACAGCACTAAGAGCTGAGGTCCTGTTCTCCCTGCCCTGCTGGGACCCACAGTCGGGGGCAGAGGCTGGTGTTCACCAGCTAGTGAATAAATAATTGTTGGAGTGGAGAGAAGCACTGCCAAGGAAAAGGACCAAATGCCTTGAGAGCACGTGTGTGGCAGGGCGTGGGGAGGGTAGTCTTCTGTGTAGGTGTCAGAGGCGGCTTCCTTGAGAAGCGACATTAAATAAGATCTGAGCAATGAGAAGGGAATACAAGAGCATTCTGGTCAGAACTGTGTGCGAAGTCCCCGAGTACTTGGAAAAACCCAGAAGGGGACCTGTGTGCTCTGCACAAAGTAGCTGGACAGGAACCAAGACGAGGACCAAGCCACAGCAAGGGGCCAGCTCGGCCTGAGCTCTGGGAGAGCATCAGGAAGCCACTTAGAGGGAACAGGCACGGTCACCTTGATAGTTTTGTTAGCTGTCTCTGGCTGTAGTGAGGAGAACACGCTGGATTTGGAGATGCTGGGGGATGCAGGCTAGCCAACTACTAGCGTGTCGTCCTCGTCTAGGCAAGAGAAGAGAGGAGTGTAGATGCCTAGACCATGATTGGAGTGAGGTCTTGAGATGGACAGGTTGGAGAGAGGGTTGGGAATGGAGCAGGAGGCCCAGCCATGAGGGACGATGATGTCAGCATTTGGCAGCCTCTTCCTGAGGTCCAGGGAAGCTGCATGGGCACACAGGTTGAATTGGTGGAGAAATACAGGACAGAGGATGGAGGTGTGGATTGAGAAAAATCCACCTTGTAGCTGGTGACACGAGCCATAGATGCAGATGACCACCTAGGACACAAACCCAGAGGGAGGAGATAGGTGGGTCTGAGTGAGGAGAAGGGAAACTCTGGCCGCTGCCAGGAGACTCAGTGCAATGAGAAAATGGACCTGCCAGAGCCCGTTTCCCAGGGTCAGTGACCCCACCCCCCTCAGTGGTGCCTGCGGTTCCTCTTCCCTTGAATCACAGCTTCAAGTCTGCACCTTATTGCATGCCAGGATTCAAGGGCCGGGCGCCAGCATGCCGTAGCCCCTGCAAGGTGAGGGCCAGGTGTCACTGCTGTCCACGTGGCACGGAACTTGGCACATGGGAGGGGAGGGAGGGAGCCCCATTGACACGGCAGATGCACATTCCCCTCTACCCCCGTGTGGATGGATCTCCTTCTCTGCAGCCCCAGACTCAGGCAGTCAGGTGAACCCGCCATCCTTTGGGTGAGAACCGCCACAAGCCCAAAGGCAGCCGCCTGCTGGCGCGTAGCAGCCCAGTTCTGGCGTGCACATCCCTGACTTTCTCTTACCCATCTGCTTTCCACACCATTGCTTCCTGGGTAGTGGGAGGCTGCTCCTTCTGGGCGCACATGACTGTGTTCTGATCATGCGTAGCTGGCCGGCCAGCCATGCTCGGCCCTGGTGCCTGGTCATCAGCCCCAAGCTTGGGACATCAACGCAGAGGTGCCTTGTGGAGACGGTCGCTGGGACCTTAGGACCAGCATGGAGGATTTGCCAGTTCAGACACCCCCCCCGCCCCCAGCAGTTCCGTCCACACGGCCAGAGTCCAGAAAAGGGCACGTCTGAGGGTCCGGCCACATCGGCCTGTGCTTCGCTTTGAGTCTGCAGCTGGAGTTCTGTTCTATGTAATAGAAAATAAGCATTTGATAATTATAATCACTTTAAATTGATAAATTCCTTTAAATAAAAGAAATCATTAAGAATGGCTTTTCTGCAGTAGTAGTACATGGGGAAATGAAATTTTCTATCTCGTTGGGAATTTCTTGGTAAATATGCAGGCAGATTGCGTACGTTAAGATTATGGAAGTAGAATGAACTCCTGTAACTCACAGTTCAAGCACAGAGGATGCGTTCGGGATGGGGTGGGCAGAGTAACAGACACTGGGCACCAAGACTGTGTTTTTGTTTTGGAAAAAAAAGTTGAAGCAGTTACTATTTGGAGCACTTACAGTCATTATTATAGTAAGACTCCCGTCTCACTGACACATGAGTGGACACAGTAAGGCCTCTCCCATCGTTGCTCGTGGGTTAGTGGTTTGCTGGATCTGTGGCCTTGGGTGGGATGTGGGAACATCCCTACTGGGTGGGGGGTGGGGGGACGACCGACCTTTGTGCTAGTTTCCTGAGAGATGATTTATGTGAAATACACGTATTTTTAAAAAATATTTATTGTACATATTTTCATTTTCAGCTTTATGGTATTCACTTCGTGTTTTCTTACCTTGTATCTTCAAATTATCTTCTGTTGATAATTTGACTTACTGTATGTGACACTCTTTTCTTCCTGGCATGACCCTGAGTTGGCCTCTGCTAATACAAGTCAAGATTTCCTGGTTTCCAAGGTCACCTTTAATCCGTGAATTGCTGACTTTTCTATTAATCTCTATGCTGTTGAGAACAGCCTGTTTTAGGTTTTTGCAGACAGACTTCATCCCTTTATTTTTCCAAAAGGGAAGCCCCTGCAGCAGGCTCCCCCTGCTCCCTGAGCAGTGCCCAGATCTGGCGGTGAGCAAGAGAAAATCCTATGTAGGCTGAAATCAGGGACCTCTCTTTCCACCCAATCAGCCCGTAAGTTGCAGCTCTCCTCCCCGTACCCCACCTGACAGCCAGTCTTAACAGAATGCCTGTCTCTTGGTCCCTCTCTGACACCATTCAATGGCCTTCTCTTGCCTCTCGTGGCCTGGGAACGCCCTGCTGCAGCCCGCTGAGTGCGAGTCTGCGGGGACACCCTGCTGGCCTCACTCCCTCCCTGGGCAGCGCCCGGCAGGGGAGGAGCAGGCCGTCTGGCCACAGCTGGGGGCCACTGAGCATCTGGCTGGGTGTGGGATGCCGGCGTCCTGGTCACCTTGATCACCACTGCCCACACCCTCCCCCCCACCAGCAGCAGGAGCCCTTCCGCTCACGGATGAGGCTGTAGTAGGCGTAAGAGATGCAGCGATAAATTTAGATTCTTTTGGTGTCTGCAGGTCATTATTGGAATTATAGCAACTGGCTGTGAGGTCATAAAGTTCCCTTGACAGGTTGTGAATACCAAGCCCCCAGTAACTACAGAGGCGGCCCACGTCCTCCTTCATTATCGTCAAGAAACACTCGTCTCAGGAAGGCCAGCGTACAATTAACAAGGGGAAGCTAGGAAAAGCTGAGTGGCTAGCTTCCATGCGGAGAGCCTCGACTTCTCCTTCTGAGTTGTGGAGGGAGGGGCTGGGTCACTCTTTTGGAGACGTGGCGTAACCTGAAGTGCACTAGAGCTCAGCATGGCCAGTGGCCCGGCCTTCCCTTCGCAGAACCTCGGCCGCCCGCTGCCTGTGCAGGCTCCCGGGCTCCAGGCTGGTGCTGCCCGGCCCCGCCGGCCCTTCTGAGCGGGAGCAGACTCGGGAGCTGGCACCCACGTGAGAACGGGCTGCTGGCGCGGGGCTGGTCGGGCCTCACAGCCGTGCGGGCCTGGAGGCCAGCTCAGGTCCCCTCCTGTTAGGTCAGGCACAAGGCAGAGGCTCTGAACCTTGGACCAAGCACACATCTCCCCTGGAAAACTCCGTCTTCCACTTGGCACAGCAGGAGGCAAACTAGGCGTTTATCTTGAACCTTAAACTGCACGTAAAATTCAGTCAGTCCCTTGGCGCTGGGGACAGTGGCCACTTCATGACGTTTTAGTGACACCTGTGGGGTCACACGCATCCACTAGGCCGATCAGCCGCAGTGTGTGCGCATTCCATGTAGACCCAGCGTCACGCACAGATCCAGCCGTAAGTGGCCCACGTTAAGACCACCTTAAAAAGAAGTATAACATTCGTAATATAAAGGAGACGTTATTCATAAGATCACACGATTTTAAGCTCTCATAAGTAAGTGGCTCAGATTAACGTGTGGAAAACTTGGATTAAATTTTGTGCGGTCACGTATCTGTTCCCCAGACGTTGCAAACTTCTGTGTACCTTGAAGATTCTACAGAAAAATTCGGGAAACTCTGGTTTGGACCAAGTTGGAGGGGCCCCTACTGCAAGACTTTTCAGATTTGGGTGTGTGGCCGGAGACCCACCTCGGAGGAGGGGGTGTGTCCCCACGTTTCACCAGCAAATGCTTTTCTTCTCCAACACATGAGAACCTCCTGGGTGATTTGGGGGACCCACACAGTTTGAGAAATGCTGCTTATTTCAGTGAAAAAGTGTGTAATTAAGAAAGAAAACGGGGTATTTATAAAATGTTTAAGAGCACAGCCCAGTGAATGTTGACCATCGTGAATGAGGTGAGAGGCTGTGCTTCTGGAAGGTAAACTTGGTACTGCCCCAGTGTCTTCCTGTTGGTGCCCCGGTCAGGAAACGAATCCACCCCCTTCCCAGACTTCATCCTTTCATGAGGGATTTTATGTTTTCGGCGGTCACGCGTGGAAGACTTCCAGTCATCTCCTTTAACCTGATGCCATTGAGACAAAAAATTGGTCCGAGAACACAAGCCTGACATCTTCCTTGGAGAGTTACAGTCAGAGCATTGTGTGTACCAGACAACGTGCCGTGTTTATAGTTACAAAAAGAACTCCGACGGACTTCATGGGAATACGAAAGTGTCTCAAAATTACAAATAATTTTCCCAAAGTTACTGTAACTCAACAGATCGTCCCACGTCCATGATACCATTCTGACCCCATAGTTCCTGCAGAGAGGCTAGAAATGGTCTGATTTGGAGGGAAGGCAGGCAGAAGCGGCCCTGACGCCCTGGACAGTTCAGGAGCAAACGAGCCCGGCCTTCCGTAGACTTCGTACATTTTTCTCATTCATGTCCTATCGATTTGTGACAGCGATTACATGCTCTTGTAGTACCAGGAAGAGGGTTTTTTAACTGACTGTATGACTAGTAGACTTTCTGGAAATTTTCATTAAGGTCAGTGAATTGTACAAGCTGGGGAAAGCCAAGGCAAACGAGTTGGAACCGACTGGCGTGGAGGCCGGCCTGAGTTTAGATTGTGTTTCTCAGGCATCGTTCGGGGATCCAGTAGCAGACCACGGTCTGTTGTAATGACACCACCCTCCAGGGCTGCAGAACTCTGATGAAAGGAGAGTCCTCCTCCTCCTCGGGCATCCATATCTGGGGACACCCAGGCACCAAGAGGAAGGAGGATAGATCTGTGTCTCAGGGAGTTCAAGGTGGGCTTCACCCATCCTGGCTGCCTCGGTGTTTTAGATAACCACTCCTACAGGTATGTCTGGAGGTCTACCTGTCCCGGCCCTCAGGGGTAGGGCAGGGATGCCTGTGCCCTGGCCTTCTGGTCCTCTGGGGCCTGGTGACCCTGTAGGCCTTCCAAAGTGACCGCTTATTTATTCCCAAAATTACTGTAACTCAGCAGATCATCCACGTCCATGATACCATTCTGACCCCATAGTTCCTGCAGAGAGGCTTATAGTCACATCCCCACCGCCATGCCCTGGGACTGGACAACAAGACTCTCCTTTCCCTTTTCAGGGAAGCCTGTTAACCCTGCGGATGCCGGGATGTTTCCTGTCAAAGTTAGAAATAATATCTCCTTTAGAAGCTGGGGTAAGGCTCTGGCTTTTCTGTGATGTGCAGACTTTCATCTTTTAGGGTTGGCTTCTTCTCCGTACCTCACAGGTGACTGGCATCTTCTGCTCAGGGCCTGCCATGACCAGGAAGATCTATTCGTTGTGGTGGTTTTGACTGTTGAATTTTTCTTGAATTTTTAGGTGTTTTGTTTTTTTTTTCCCCAAACACCTCCACAGGTAGTTCCCAACTCGGCATGATTTGGGGCCTTTTGCCCACAGGCTCCCAGGTGCCTGTCCTACAGCCTGTCCCAGACAGCACATCCCCGCCCCCTTCCAGGAACGTGGTATGTGCTCTTCTCTGGATCTGACACACTCCTGGCTTCTCTACCTGGCACTCTCCATCCCTCAAGAAAATCCTCACGCTTGCCTTTCTGTGGCCTGGCGCCCTTCCCACACTGACACCCGTCTTTCCCCATCCGCTGCCACTATGAGACACAAGCTGGGGACGCATCACACGTGCTTCCCAAGGGACCGTGTCAGTAAATCACTGGTTACCAAGTGAGGGTGGCGATGCTGCTCAGTGTGGGAGCTTCCTCCTGCACTTCCACTGAAGATGCCTCCCCCCACCCCATGCTTCCTGCACCCGCACCCTGATGTCTGGACCATTACCTGACACCAGGCCTTCATCTGTGTATGTCCCCCTCCTGTCTAGATGGCAGCTTGAAGTTGGCCTTCTTATCAGGTTGCCCTCCAGTATTTATAATGTGTACCAGTATTTATTTCACACATTTACCCAACCAAGGCATTTTAAACATTTGAGCTTGTGATGTGAATTATATTTTAAATTACATTATGATGTGTGGAGCATTTCATTCTTGGTGTGCGTCAAAAGCATGCAGCGTCTCCCATCTTCCAAAGATGAAGCCTCCCGTGGGGATGCCCAAGGTTCTCTAAAGCATCTGCTGAAAGGATGCAGAGCTGGCCGTTCAACTCCAAGAGATGCTACCCATCTTGAAAATTGGTCCAAGATAAGAAAATGCCAGAAGGATCAATACTACATATTCCTTTCTAAAATTCTCCTAAACTTCTGCTCTGCAGAAGACCCTCTAAAAAGAGCATGGTAGGTGAGACCAGGACCCAAGGTTTACAGACCCTACACCTGACAAAAAGCTTGTGTCCCTGACACATAAAGTCCTCTCTGAATTCAACAAGAAGAAAATAACATCCCGATTGGGAAATGGGCAAACGAATTGCACAGACTCTCTACCAAAGAGGCTGTAAGTTTAGCAATAAGCACAAGAAAAGATGCTCTTCATGAGCCAATGGGGAAATGCAAGACGAGGTCACGGCGAGACACCACTGCACACCCACCAGCCACTCTGGGGAGCAGGATGGTGGCTTCTTACGAAGTCAACCCACAGCTTCCTTGAAACCCAGCAGGCACACCTCTGGTCGCACACCCTACAGAAATGGAAATTCATGTCCACACAAAAGCTGCACCCAAATGTTCAGAGTAGCTGTACTTACAATGACCGTGAGATTGGGAACAACTCAAATATGTTTCCCAAAGCGAGTGGATAACTGGCCCGTTTGCGGTGAGTGCTTACCAACAGAAAGCAGTGAACCGTGGATGCGTGACACAACTTGCATGTGCCTAACGGGCATTGTGCTGAGTGGAGGGAGCCGTCCCTAGGAGGTGTGGTGCTCTTGACATGGCAGACATATAATGGCGAGGAGCAGGTCAGGGACTGGACAGGGGCATGGGGGGCCTCTAGCGGGCTGTCCGTGTGGGACAGAACAAGGCTGTGTCCTGCTTGGGGTGTTGGGTATATTAATCTAAGGTAATAAAACTGCATTTTAAAAACGTTTTAAAATGTCATTAAAAATTTTTAAATGTTTAACTCTACATAGAGCCTTGTGACATCCAAATAAGATCTGTGGTTTAGTGACTAGTACTGTACCGATGTCAGCTTACTGGTCTTGCGAATGCTCCGTGATTCCTGAAAGGTTATCACCGGAGAAGGCAGAGTGAAAGGTACATGGAAACTCCGTCCACTGTGTTTGCAATGTCTCGTGAATCTTAAATTTTTTCAACAGTTTTTAAAAAATCTGTTCCTACTACATGCCAGTTTTAAAAATTTAAAAAAAAAAAAAGTGGGAGAGAGTGGGCATGTTGCTGGCTTTGCTGCTGTGAATCCCAGGAAACCAACTTCATGTGTGAATGTAGGGGCGGGGGCCAGACCCACTCTTGGAAGGAAAGTCGGTCCCAAAGCTAAAAGATACTTTTCCCCCAAAGATTCAGGGAAGAAAGGAAACCCTTCAGCTAGAAAAAAAATGTGTGCTGAGCTTGATACTGCTCATTGCTTATTCTTTGATTAGCCTCATTACCTTGTGTTTTAATGACTTAAAAAACAGATCCAGAACAGCCAAAGAGAGACTGTCCAAGTGAGCGTTAGACTTCCACACACGACAACGTTTAACGTCGTGCGGGTATGATATATGGAAAACTTCTTCCTGACACTGATCACATTTGAAACTTCATACTTTCTTAATTCAGTGTGTTATTGACAGTAATATATTTTAACTCAAGAATGTGTTCGTTCAGTGCATATTGACTTGGCTTGTGAGAACGTCGCCGTACACGCTGACATTGGATTTCCTGTCATGGTGACTTAGACGTGAGGACGGCAGTGAGTGATTCCTGCCAGTCAAGGAACTTTCACTGGAGCCCCACTTGAATGGTAATAATCTGCTCCTGTAATTGCTGTGGAAAAGGAGAACCCTCTAGAGATTTTACATCTAATCATTTATTTATAAATCTGTAGATGGCAGTCTGCAGAATACGCATCGGGGGTCAACTTTGTGCTCAAAACAGTTGCCTCATGTTTACATTTCACAGTGTATTTTTTTAACAGTACCTCCAGCCCCCGTGATCACAAAAGGACCCTGGCTTGCTAGTAGCTGCTTGGCGCCTCGTCCCACGGCCCAGCCACTTCATTACAGATGCCTGTGCAGAGGCCGGTCCCCTCTGTATTAGCTGAAATATGCATGTTTTTCCATCTCATTAATTCAGTCTACATACAATTAATTTTTGCCTATTAATAAACCCCTTGGTGTTAGTGACAGCTATCTAAACCACTTCACCTAGTGTGGAAGAGAAAAGTGTACTTGCAAATTTCCACCCCTCGTCTGCATTTTTATTGTTGTATTTGTGGGTTGGACGGTGTCGGCGCATAAATCAAGCGTCGCAAGGAAATGTAAACTGCTGAGAACCTGACCTTAGATCAGCTGATGCGGAAGTTTGAGATATTAATTAACTCCACTTGTGTTTGGGGTAGATGGAGATAGAGATGCTGTCCTTGCTCGTTGGGGTCTCTGGCCACAGGGAACTTTATCAGAGCCTAGATAAGTCAACTTTCTATCTTTTTATAAATCTAAATACTCATCTCATTTGGACACCACTCAAAGGACATCTTTTCTGTGTCTTCAAATCTCATAATTTCTCTTAAAAAAAAAACCCTCTAAATAGAGATAATTGTGCATATGACAATTCCTCCTGTTTATAATATTCAGAGGGGAGAGGGAAATACCAAAAATGAGAAAAGAGCTTTGAAATCGAAAGGAGACACCACCTCCTTTGAGACATGGGAAAGTAGGAAGTTCCCCCGAGATCTTGGTTTTGCTGTGCTCTTATCTACCTTTGTGAGGGGACAGCTCTTTGCCACAAATGAATTTTTTTCATTGGTCAGCTGGGTTGGAAGCAGGTGGTTGATTGGAAGATAGATAAACAATTTGCTGAATTTTAAATACGCCACATAAATCTATCAATTGTAATGATTAACAAGAATATTCTAGCAAGAATATTCAGGAGGGATGGATAATGGCTTGAATGAGACTCTCCATTTGGATACTGATCACAGAAACCAGATCTCGGCGGCATCAGCCAGAGCTGGCTGCCCAGCCACCAGCAGCGTTACCAGTTCCCCGGAGCCCAAGTAAGCTCTTGGAAGGGCGAGCTCTGTCCTCCCAGTCCTTGTTTAACACCTTATAATGCCTTCCCACACCCTTAGGACGAAGATGAGACCTGCCCCAAAGCCTGCCAGCCCCTGTCTCCCTCCTACTTGCACCCCGTTTCCCTGTGCCCCTGCATGACTGGTGGGCCCCGGCCCTCCCTGTGTGGTTTTCCCCACAGCGGGCCCTTTCTCCACGCAGTAGGTTGTGCTTTCCACAACTACATGGTGTGAAACAGGAGTTCAGTGGCTTGTGCAGTGAGCGAATGGATCAAGTACAGTTGAGCCTTGAATAATCTGGGTTAGGGGCACTGACCCCCCCCCCACACACACAGTTGAAAATTCACATACAACTTTTTACTCCCCCCAAAACTTAATAGCCTGCTGTTAACTAGAAGCTTCACCAGTAACAGTCCGTTCACTTGTGTTTTGTATGTTACCTGTGTTCTAGGCGGTACTCTTGCAATAGAGTCAGCTAGAGAAAACGCTGTTAAGAAAGTCCTAAGGAGAATACGTGTACAGGACTGTAACGCATCAGCCTGCAGACAGGCGAACCCGCGCGGCTCCGCCATGTCGGTCAGGGGTCAACTGTCTTCGCAGAACAGTGGATTTCACGTCCCTGACTATGCTTTGAGCTCATCCAGAGAAAGTCGTGTCGATAATACTAATCATTTCACGAAGTCTAATGAGGAAAGCATTAACTGGCTTCTGAGATAAGCACGTCGACCTCTCAGACCGCGAAGTACCTGCTGCTTCTGTGGTGATCACGTGCGTGCACAGGCCTGACTCGGCCCGGTTTCCGGCTAATCGAGGACGTGTTTCCGTTCTCTTCGCACTACCCGTAATCACTACGTGATTGTCCCCCAGTTCTGAGGATTGGCCAGTGAACCTTTTCCTCCCCTTGCCCTTGGTTACTCTTAAGTTTAGGACCATGCACCATGGCAGCTTCTCCCACCATCCAGCATCCAGTTCGTGTCACTTTTTAATGTCAATTATAAATAGAATCGCTCCTCTGGCTTCAGAAGTTTAACTTTCTTCTGACAAAGCTGGTGGTTCTTCAGACTTAATGGCCAAAGCAATAGAACCCGGCAGGCTCTGGGAAGCCCTGGTGTCCAGTGGGTAAGTGAAAACAAGCACGTTCTTCCGGACGGGGAAGTTCTTTACGCTACTGTTAGAATAGAGTCAGAAGAAAGAAAACCAGGATCTTTAAATCCCCGTCCAAGGTGCCATTAAGACAGACCTGGAGGATAATTCTACGTGAATAAGAAAGAAGACAGGAAGCCTCATCTTTGTTATTGAGGGCCCGCCTGTCCTGAGTGATGTTTTCTCTTTGCCTGGCATACACGGCCTACCGCGAGCGAGGACAAGTGCAGGGCACCAAGGAGGAGCACTGAGGGAGAAGAGAGAAAGCGCTTATGTCCTGGCCTCCAAGCAGATGCTGGCATCTTCTGGACCACGGACGCAGGCAGAGCCAAGGGTTTCTCTCTCAGGACCTTCCCGCGGAGACCCCAAGTGTCAGTTGTCCTGAGGCTACAGCCTCCTGTCCCTGCCTGGCACAGCTGGTGGGGGACATGGTGGGCTGTATTCTATTCATCCTTCCACCCCCTTAGCAACTTCTAGAATGTGTCGTAAATGGTAGATAGTCGGCAAGTGTACGTGCACCCAAGAGGAATGGCGCCATGCCCGTTCAGTTCAGTGAGTGGGAAGCTTGTACGCGCTTCTGTCCCTGGAAGAGAGACAACTGTACTGTCACTTAACGAACATCTCTTGTTTCCTGGAAGCTTGGGAATGCAGTGGTTCAGTATTACATAGTTTTGGGGGGGGGTATTTTTAGGAAGAAACATCTGTTTCTTTTTGAGCCTTCGTTTCTTAAAATGTTCAACAGAGTCACACATTTCTAGTAAGTGTATTTTATTTCACGTTTTTTCCATAAAATACTTAATTGAAGATGGCAAGAGGGGTGATTTGCAATTTTTCCGAGCTGAGGAGTTCAGCTGCAGACCCAACTGCTGCCAGAGTTTCTGGTTTGGTTCCTGGAAATGGGGGTTAGTTTGTTTAATCACATACAAAATAATTAGCAGGAAGATGTTCAGTCTTCAGAAGCTGGGAGTGAGAGTAGCATGGGTACCAAAAAGGGGACAGTAGCTTGGGACTTGTGAATATTTGTTTCGAAGTCTGACTTCTGTTTAATATTTTAAAGTGTTTTAAGGAAGGAAGCATGGTGGAGCAGATCTGTCGGCTAATACAAGCATACACCCCTTTTCTGTACTCTTTTTGGTCTCTTTTCCCGGGTAGTTACGCCAGCTCTTTTGAAGACATTGTACACCAGGCAGAGGGCCATTTCTGCTGGACGAGTTGATATCCTTGGCTGAGCTCTTGGTCACACTCTGATCAGCGGGCTGAGAGCTGACAAGTTTGCTCTCGGTTGCTTCGTGCTGTGTGACCTAAGACGCTCGGCCCCAGGGATTTCTGTGCTGGGCCAGCAAAGCCGAGGAGAGGAGGTGATGGGCTCTGGTAAATCTGAAACTGCATAGTGTCTGACGCAATTGGTCATATGGTATGTAAGTGGAGAAATACCAAGTCTCTATGATAAAATAGCGGACTCATCCAGATAGGTCTTAAGTCCACGCAAGTCTGTTGAATCTTGCACTCTGGGTGGAATTAAAGCTGAAAATTGTGGAATCTTCTTCTGCGGATCTGGTTCAGAAAACTATTTCTTAGATGTTTCAGGTTTTGATCAAAACAGAGACACGTAATTGAAGCAGCTTGTACCCGTGGAAATTTGTCCTGTGTTTGCATGTAGCTGGACCCATTCAGAAGTCCATTATTAAGCCTTTTAGAGAATGTATGAAGAAGTTGATGGAAAGCAAAATCTTAGCAGGAGTACAGTGAGGCAAAAGAATACGTCAAATTATTTATGTATATTCCTAAAGTAACCCCTAAGTCATTTCTGAGTATGTTCAGTAATACCTCCTGGCCTCACTTTCTATCGTGAATTTTCACTTAACAGTTCACCAACCGTCATGAGCCCTTCACAAAAGGCAGTGACATGTCCATTGCCATGAATGACAGAGATGCCTGCACACATGGGTCATGCTGGTAGAAGCCGTCAGGCGCTAAGTCTGGGGGGGTGGAGGGTAAGATCACTTGGTGGCACTTGGGGTGGTCTGACATGGGGTCTAGATGAGCCTGCGACCGCAGGAGAGCTGGAGCAGCACCAACCAGTGGGGCCCATTCCCTGGGCTGAGGTCAGACCTGGGAGGGGGCAGGTCCCAGGGTGGGAAGGCACAGCGCAGGACGGCAAAGGGCTGTGGCCAGTTTGGCGGGAGCTCGGGATCCCTCGGGAGTGAGCCTGAGTCCAGGCCTGGCAGAGGGTGGGGGGGTCTGACTAACACCAGATGCAGAATTTGGATTTGATCCTGTGTACATGATGAGGAATCGGGAAAGTCGTGCGAGCAGGATGGTGACTGCGACCAGGCCGGGTTTTCAGAAGACTTGCCTGGTTCTGCCAGGTTCTCTGGGCGGAAGCAGAGTGGGGCCAGGACAGTTCCGAGGTTCTGGTGGTTGTGCAGGATGCGGGTGAGAACTGTGCAGGGGCAACAAAAGGGAAGAGAGATGTGAGACATCACAAAGCCAAACCCAGCCGTATTTCCAGGGGTTTTCATACGTGGGTGAGGAGAATCTTAGTGCCATCATTAATAGCAGTAGGGAAGCCCGAGGTGTTACTGCCTTCGGGAGAAAGCTGCGGTGATGTGGCATATTGAATTGGAGGCGATGACCAGCACCCAGGTGCCCATTCAGAGCAGGCAGCTGGCTAGGTGGAGCCCAGGGGCAGTGGACCCTGTTTGTCACTTGCATTCCCCTGCCCAGCGACACCTGGCGCTGAGTCCACACAGAACCTCGGTCAGTAGTCAGCGGGGGGGGGGGGGGGGGGGTTGCACAGAGAGAATCAAGAGGAGGACTCCGTGCAGGACCTGGTGCGGAGGTCAAGCGGAGATGGGCAGCTGGGGCAGCTTTCTGAAAGAAGCCAGAATGCAGACTCTCACCTGCTAGTACCTAGCGTGATGCCCAGTGTGCGGGGGTTCTGCACCCACACCTGCCCTGTGGTCGTGTCCTTTAGTCATTCCAGGGGCCCCCTGTTGATGGGGGTTGGCTTGGTTGGATGTACACTTGGAGGAGGGGCACTTCAACTGCGGCTTACGTTCGGGTTTAGAAAAGCACTTGGATCTGGGGACATTACATGTGGGAGGACTGGAGTGGAGTGACAAGGAACCATCTGGAGAAAACCTGTACAGGACCAGATATTAAACGCCTCGCAGGCCCTATCACCTCTGCCACCACTCCTCAGCTCTGCTGTCGTGCACATAAACACATGGGCATGGTCGGGCTCCAGTAAAACTTGGTTTACAAAAACAGCTGCCGGGCCAGGTTTGGACCATGGAGATACTGAAAATCCTGTGTGCAGACAAAAGTAGCATTGAGCGATGGTTTAAATGCTGGGCAATTGTTGGCAAGGAGGTGTTGTAGGCAGCAGCTGTGGTACTGGCCCAGCAAGAGCCGGGGGCCTGAGCTAAGGGGCTGCAGTGGAAGCAAGAAGAAACTCACAGTTCCCTTCTATACATGAAAATGGCCCAGAAGGACACACTGTATAAATGCAGGCGGTCTCTCCTGGGAAAGCTTCGGGGACCCTGGATTCCCTTGTTGTGCCCATCCACCATTCCCAGCGTGGGCAGTGATGGGCACTGCGATCAATTACCTGGCGTGAACACGCTCTCTGGCAAAGCCGGGCAGTGCAGAGGCAAGTAGCATCCAGGCGTCTGTACACAAAAATGGATAGATATTCACAATCAATACACCAATGAAAAACCAAGTTGCCTGTAGGATTCTAGTTTCTGGTAGATTATTTTTGTACGCGGCCTGTCATGTGGTCTCCTGAGCATTGACAAACCTGAGACAGTAAGAAAGCCAGAACAGATGTGATTGTTTTTAACATGATAGCATTTTTTATTTTTAGGTGAGAATAAGACTGCTAGTTCTTCCCATTTTTATGTAGTCGTACTACAGTTTCCCGTTACTTGTATCCTAAGCAGCGACAGACCCTTGCTCCGTAAGCCTTGAATGAAGAGGGGATGCAACTTGTTACAAGCAGTAATTTCAATCCATTTGTTCCATTTTTATCAACACTAAATAATAGCTTTTAAGCATCCTATTGGGATTAGGGTCGGGATGCCGGATAGAATACAGGATGCCCAGTTAAATTTATGTTTCTGATACACAGTGAGTCATTTTTTAGTACAAATACTATACAGAAAAATTTTGATTTGAAATTCAAATTTAGCTAGGTGACCTGTATTTTTCATGTTTTTCACTTGAGTGCAGTTGGCACACAATGTTGTGTTAGTTTCAGGTGTACGACATAGTGATTCAGCGTCTCTGTACGTTGTGCTTGCTCACAAGTGTAGCTGCCATCTGTCACTACACAACACCGTTACACTACTCGGCACTACAGAAACTCTGTTCTCTGTGCTACACCTTTTATTCCCATGACTCACTCCATAACTGGAAGTCTGTACCTCCTCTTCACCCATTTTGCCCAGCCCCCCACCCATCTGGCAACCATCAGTTTATTCTCTGTATTTATAGGTCTGATTCTGCTTTCTGTTTATTCATTTGTTTCGTTTTTTTTAGACTCCACTTGTAAGTGAAATCATACATTATTTGTCTTTCTCAGTCTGGCTTATTTCACATAATACTCTCTAGGTCTATCCATGTTGACACAAATAGCAAATCGCCTTTTTTATGGCTAATATTCTTTGTACATACCTACCTCCTCTTTATCCATTCGTCTATGGACGGATATTTAGGTGGCTTCCCTATCTTGGCTATTGTAAATAATGTTTCATTATGGGGGTGGTGCGTATATCTTTTCAGATTACTGTTTCTCTTTTTGGGGGGGTAAATACCCAGTAGTGGAATTACTGGATCATATGATATTTCTATTTTTAATTTTTTGAGGGACCTCCACACTGTTTCCCCGCAGTGGCTGCACCAACTTACATTGCCACCAACAGCGCACAGGGTTCCTTTTTCTCCACATCCTCGCCAACACTTGTTGCTTGTTGTGTTTTTGATTCTAGCCATTCTGACAGCTTTAAGGTGATGTCTCATTGTGGGTTTGATTTGCATGTCCCTGATGATGAGTGGTGTTGAGCATCTTTTCATGTGCCTGTTGGCCATCTGGATGTCCTCTTTGGAAGAATGTCCATTCGTGTCTTCTGCCCATTTTTAATCAGATTATTTTAGGGTTGGGTTATATTAGTCCTTGGTGTATTTTGAATATTAACCCCTTATTGGATATGTCATTTGTAAATATCTTTTCCCATTCAGTAGGTCACCTTTTTGTTTTGTTGATGGTTTTCTTCAATGTGTGAAAGCTTTTTATTTTGATGTAGTGCCAATAATTTATTTTTGCTTTTATTTCCCTTGACTTGGAAGACATATATAGAAAAATGTTGCTACAGCCGATGTCAGAGAAGTTACTGCCTGTGCTCTCTTCCAGGATTTTAATGATTTCAGATCTCACATTTAGGTCTTTACTCCATTTTGAGTTTATTTTTGTGTATGGTGCCAGGTAGTGGTCCAGTTTCATTCCTTTGCATGTTTCTGTCCAGTTTTCCCAACACCATTTGTTGAAGAAACTGTTTCCCATCGCATATTCTTGCCTCTGTTGTCATAGGTTAATTTACTATATAATTGTGGTTTTATTTCTGGGTTTTCTATTTTGTTCCAGTGATCTGTGTGTCAGTTTTTGTGTCAGTACATAGTGTTTTGATGACTACAACTTTGTAGTATATCTTGTAATCTGGGGTTGTGATACCTCCAGCTTTGTTGTTTTCTTCTCAAGATTGCTTTGGCTATTTGGGGCATGTTGTGGTTCCAAAAAATTTTAGGATTCTAGTTCTGTGAAAAATGCTGTTGATATTTTGATAGGGATTGCTTTGAATCTGTGGATTGCTTTGGATAGTATGGACATTTTGACAATATTCTTCCATTCCATGAGCATAGAATATGTTTCCATTTGTTTGTGTCCTCTTCAGTTTCCTTCATCACCATTTTATAGTTTTCAGAGTACAGGTCTTTCACCCCCTTGCTTAAATTTATTCCCAGGTATTTCATTACTTTTGGTGCAGTTGTAGATGGAATTGCTTTCTTAATTTCTCTTTCTGCTACTTTGTCATTAGTGTATAAAAACACTGCCAATTTCTATTAATTTTGTATCCTGCAACTTTACTGAATTCATTTATTCTAATAGTTTTTTGGTGAAGTCTTATGGTTTTCTATGTATAGTATCCTGTCATCTGCAAATAGTGGCAGTTTAACTTCTTCCTTACCAACATGGATGCCTCTTATTTTTCTTGTCTGATTGCTGTGGCTAGGACTTCCACTATTTTGTTGAATAAAAGTGGTGAGAGTGGACATCCTTGTCTTGTTCCTGATCTTAGAGGAAAAGCTCTCAGTTTTTAACCACTGAATATGATCTTAGCTATGGGTTTGTCATAGGTGGCTTTTATTATGTTGAGATAGGTTCCCTCCAAACCTCGTTTGTTTAGAGTTTTTTTCTCCATCTACTGAGATGATTTTTATCCTTCTTTTTGTAGATGTGGTATATCATGTTAATTGATTTGCAAATATTGAGCCGTTCTAGCATCCCTGGAATAAATCCCACTTGATCACGGTGAATCAGCTGTTTAATGTATTGTTGGATGGGGCCTTCTAATATTTTGTTGAGTTTTTCATCTGTTCATCTGGGATATTTGCCTATAGTTCTCTTTTTTTGTGGCATCTTTATCTGGTTTTGGTATCACAATAAGACTGGCCTCATAGAATGTGCTTGGAAACTTTCCTTTCTCTTTTATATTTTGGAATAGTTTGAGGAGAGTAGGTATTGACTCTTCTTTAAGTATTTGGTAAAATTTGTGAATCCATCTGGTTGGACTTTTATGGGGGGAGAGTTTTTAAAATAACAATTGAATTTCATTAGTAATAATCGGTCTATTCAAATTTTTTATTACTGATTTAGTTTTGGAAGATTATATGTTTCTGGGAGTTTATCCATTTTTTTCCTAGGTTGTCCAGTTTGCTGGCATATAACTTTTCATAGTATTCTGTTATAATCTTTTGTATCTCTGTGATGTCAGTTCTCTTTCATTTCTGATTTTTTTAATTTGAGTCCTTTCCTTTTTTGATGAGTCTAAGGATTTATCAATTTTGTTTATCTTTTCATAGAACCATTTCTTGGTTTCATTTTCTTTCCATTTTTTAGTCTCTTTGTCATTTTTTTCTGCTCTGATCTTTATTGTTTCCTTCCTTCTACTCACCTTAGGCTTTGTTCTTTTTTTTAGTCCCTTTAGTTGTAGGGGTAGGTTGTTTGAGCTTTTTCTTGGGGTAGGTCTATATCACTGTGTATTTCCCTCTTCAGCCTCCTTTTGCTATGTCCCAACGATTTTGGACAATTGTGTTTTCATTTTCGTTTGTTTCTGTGGGTTTGTTTTCTCCTTTGATTTCGTTATTGACCCATTGGTTGTTTAGCAGCATGTTGTTTAGTATCCATGTGTTTGTGTCTTTTCCAGTTTTTTTTCTTGTGATTGATGTCCAGTTTCATACCATTGTGGTTAGAAAAGATACATGGTATGATTTCAGTCTTGAATTTATTGAGGCTTATTTTGTGGCCTAACATGTGATCTGTTCTGGAGAATATTCCATGTGCACTTGAAAATAATTTTTTAGTTGGAATATTCTGTATATATCTGTTATGTGCATCTGGTCTAATGTGTCATTTAAAGACACTGCTTCTTTATTGACTTTGTTTGATGATCTAGCTATTGATAGAAGTGGGGGTGTTAGAGTCCCCTCTTATTGTATTATCAGTTTCTTCCTCTGTCAGTTTATTTGCTTTATGTATTTAAGTGCTCCAATGTTGGATGCATAGATATTTAAAATTGTTATATCTGCTTGTTTGATCCCATTATTATTATATAACGCCTTTCTTTGTCTCATTACCATCTTTGTTTTAAAACAAGTCTATTTTGTCTGATATCAGTATTGCTACCCTGACTTTTTTTTCCACTTCTGTTTGTATGGTAAATGTTTTCCATCCCTTCACATTCAGTCTGTATGTATCTTTAGGTCTGAGGTTAGTCTCTTATAGGCAGCATATAGATGGGTCTTGTTTTTTTATCTACACTCCCCCCACCCCATGTCTTTTAATTGGAACATTTAGGCCATTTACATTTAAAGTAATTATTGATCGATATGTACTTGTTGCCATTTTGTTAATTGTTTTCTGGTTGTTTTTGTAGTTGTTCTCTTCCTTTTTTCTCTTGATCTCTTTGTGATTGATAAGTTTCTGTCATGTTTGGCTTTCTCTTTATTTTGTGCATCTGTTATAAGTTTTGGATTTGCCATTATCGTAAGGTTCATATATAGCATCCTAAGTATATAGAAGTCTATATTCAGTTGATGGTCTTTTAATGAACACAGTCTTAATGAGGGAGTTTGCATTTCCAAGGATCTGTGAGTTCAGTGAGATTTTAAAATTTATGTTTGCATTACAATTAAAATCTTTAAGAGTAAATAACTCACTATTTAGAAAGGTAAAATGCTTCTTACAATTGGGAGACACAATTGGGAGGTTTTTCATACAAGTTCAAGTTACTATTTTTCAAACTAGAGTTTTGAAAAGAAAAGGATCCCAAAATTCTAGGGCCTGAGACTCCAGTCTAAGCCAAGGACTTAAATTCAGAATGAAGCAAACTTGAGGCCTCTGTCAGCATGCTGTTGCAGGTGCAGAGAGGGACATCTGTACTGAGAAATAAGGCCTAGTTCAAGGAGGAGGGAGCTAGAGATTTGGGACCAGTGAGAAGAGGAGAGAGACTCCAGAGCATTAACAGTTGCTCTGTATTTGTGGTTGGCAGAATGAGGCGGCCCAGAGCCCCATGTCTGACCATGGGGATTGGGTGACCCTGCATGGGGGGCAGCAGAGAGAGAACATGCTCTCTCTTCAAGCTCCCAACAGGTAGATTTTCAGTGAGGTCTTCTGTCTCTTTATCCCCCTCTGGTCTTCTCAAGCTCTCGGGGTAGAGGCGTGTAGGGGTCAAATCAAGTCTTAGTGCTCTGAAGCGCTACCTCCTGGCTCCAGGCTTTACATGCAGGGCCTCTTCCCTTGTCTTGGCTGTCAGAACACCTGCAAATAAATGCTGCTTTGTTTTTGCTGGAAAACCCTGTGACACCCCCTTCTCTCTTCCCCTGGGAGGGCTGGGAACCGGGTCCAGGCATGGAGCTTACGGTCCACAGACCCGCCTGCCTGCAAATGTGACAGTCTCCCAGAGGGCTGTATTGATTTTTTAAGAGGAAGAAAAAGGCATATAAAATTGGACTTTCCAACCTTCTCTGAGTAGAAATTGGTGCTTCCAAAGGGAATTTTAATTGGCTGGCTTTGCAGCTAAAATGTTTTCTACCCCTTTCTTTCTCTTCTTCACCCTGCCTCTGTTCATCCTTTTAAACTTCCCCCAACCCCTTTTACTTCCTGCTCTTGAGCATAATTGGGGCCTTTACTGGTGGACTTGGGATTGGAAGACCTCGGGGTGTGTTGCTAAGTTTGAGCCCCCTGGAAGGAAGGAAGAGGGTGCTGGGAGAGCAGCCAGCTCCCAGAAGTAAGGGGGGTGGGAAATGGCATCTGTGCTTGCTGTTCAGAGTGAATCATCCTTCAAATTAAAAATCTTGATTTCCAGTGCCAGTGACAATACTTGTTGAAGAAGTACGAATGTTTTCTGCTTCTCGTAATCTACTTCTTGCGAATATTAGTACTCTGGAAAAAAGATTTATTTTAATAATGTGAGTTTTAGGTTTTTTTTTTTCTGTAGTTAACATTGTTTTATTACCCTATATCCTTGCCAGAAAGCGCATTTTAAGAGTTTCAATTCAAAATTAAATATGACCTCAGTGTTTTAAAATACAATTACATTAACTGTCCATTTAATAGTTGCTTAAGATTTTTTGGCCACTAATGTATAGTCAATATACTTGTCTGATATTAAATACAGGGTTTTCAGCCATGCTCACCAGCTAACGTGTTCCAGCTGCAACAATAACTAGCAAAGGCTTTCTGAGAAAGTGAGCTGCAGAAGGTTGTTCCCAGATGAAACTACAGTGTTCTCTTATGTCATCAGCTATGCTTTTCTTTAAAAACTCCACTGTGTTTGATAATAGGGAACGACCTATTATTTATTTAGAACTGTACAAACCAATTTACAAGACAGGTAATTTAGTGGCAGGATTATTTATTAATGAGCCCAGTACACAAGTTAATGGGACCAAACCCTGTGGAGGTCAGCCCTCCTAGAACGCATACCTTTTGGAAAGAAGAGAAGTAGTGTCTTCAGAACATTCAGTTATTATTTTAACATTCAAATTAAGACATGTTTCTTGCTAAGATGCAAAATAATTTTTTTTTCCTGAATTGCATCACAACAAAGTAGTCTTGAAGCTGTCTGGAGATCTGTTTTGTCAACCATATTACGGGTGGGTATGTTTTAGTCCTGTTAGTACCAAAGGTGTGAGAGCCTCAAGAAGGGCTTTGGTTTCCCAAGCTCACGCACATCCCGCCATCCCTGTCAAATGCTTTGCATCTGGGATGCTCTGTCTTATTGCTCACCCCACATTCTAGAATTCCTAATCACTGTGAGAGGGGCATGTGTGTGCCTGCTTCCTGGAAACGGTCTTCCTTCTCATGTCTTTTTTCCCCCCAGACAGTGACTGCAGAGGGTCTGCTGGTACCTTCTGCATGTCGGGCGATGGGGAGTGGGAAGTGGGGAGTTCTCCCCACTAGACCTCTTCCCTCTTTCTGTGATGATCTAATGGCCACCTCTTGGAAGACTGAAAAACCTAATGGAGAAATGAGGGGCAGCATAAGTGGCCTTCATAAAATGTGTGTGTGGTCACTGGAATTCAACCTTTATCTATAGTCAAAGAATGAAGATAGAGCTAAGTGTGTTGTCTAATTTCGTTTTTCCTGTGTTTCATCTCAGTATGCAGTTGATTGCCTTATATCAGGAGTGGGGAATGGAGCTGCCGTGAAGGAAACTCACTTAGGTTTGTGTCTTAAAATCTGAAACACTTCCAGGTTCTGACTGGAGAGTCCTATCAAAGTAAGCACAATTGGAAGTGATGCCCAGTCCCTGGGCTTTAACAAACTTTGTTATTCGGCAGTCTGCTACAAAATCTGAAAAGGCAGAGAATTGTAGCTTTCACTGTTTAGAAAATCTTTGTGGGTTTTTCTTCCCCCTGGGGAATGGTTTTCAGCAAATTATTCATTGGAAAAATGAAATCTGAAATGCAGGTGTTTTCAGTGCACATGCAATGGTGGCTGTGCTGACACCACTGCGTCTTGGTTACTCGTTCGCTCAGCACACAGGCACCGAGCACCAGTGATGTGCCAGATAGGACCCCAGCGCCGAGAGGCAGGACAACGCATGGCTCTTCCTTCAGACCTGGAGCAGCCTTTGTGGGAGGCCCATCCATCTGACTTCTTCATGCGACCTAGGCTGACATCTGCCTAGCCAAAAGGCTGGCCTGCTGGTTTGCCAAGCCACATAGAACAATACTATGGCTTTTATCACCCTGGGCCTTGCTTCTACAGAGCTGAGTGCGGGGAAGATGACAGGCCTGGGACATTCGTAGGCTTAGGCTTGTTACCTGTAAAAAGGAATGTTGTATGGAGTGGTCATCAAGGCATTTAAATATAAACATGGCCTTCTTTTAAGGGTATAGACCAGTAATGCCCAGTGGCCACTCCCTGCAAACCTGAGACCCTATAGTATGGGCACCTAGTCTCTCTTCTTGTCTAGAATATAAAGCATCTAGAATATAAAAGAACTAGAATCGACACTCAGGTTCCCATTGTCTTTGAATTGATAGGGCAGTGGGCTTTGGGTATAGTTTTATGGATTAGGGGAACTTTATAGAAGTTATGTAAATGTAAGAGAATAAATCCAAATGCTATATAGTGTATATGCTATATAGGATATATGCTATCAAGAATAGAGCATATAGGGGCGCCTGGGTAGCGCAGTCGTTAAGCGTCTGCCTTCGGCTCAGGGCGTGATCCCGGCGTTCCGGGATCGAGTCCCACATCGGGCTCCTCGGCTGGGAGCCTGCTTCTTCCTCTCCCTCTCCCCTGCTGTGTTCCCTCTCTCGCTGGCTGTCTCTCTGTCACATAAATAAAATCTTTAAAAAAAAAAAGAATAGAGCATATAAACATAGGGACTTTATAAGGAGTGACTGTTTCCATTTCAGAGATGATCAAGAATACTGTGGATTCATGGAGGTGGTCCAGAGATTAAGGTCTTTGGAATCAGACAGACTCGAATTCAAATCCTAGTTGCATCGTTTATGCATTGGTTAAGTTATTGTCACATAACTTCTGGACTCCCTTTCGTCTTCTGGAACATAGAGATGGTATCTCCCTCAGGGGTTATGGGAAGGAATAAATACAGAAATTTTTTTAATTAAATATCTGGCACATGTTAGGCACTCGGTAACTAGCAGCTGTGAAGTTTTATCCAAGTGTTTTTGACTTGTTGACTTGTTTCCCTGTAGTTGATTCTCACCTTTATTCAGTGGATCCCTCCTTTCCAAAATGCCAGATTGGGTAATGAAGGTCTGACATTGAGACATTTTCTCAACAGGGACTTCTGTAGTCAGTTGCCTTGACTCTGGCTGACCTTGAATGTGTTGAGAGAGTTTGGATATCAGATTGCACATTAGAAAGCCAATCATCTGTTACCCATCTTGACTACGGCCCTGAGATTTCCCCATTCTCATGCTAGTTTCTTTTCCTCTTAACACCTGTTTGTTTTAGGGAGCAAAGGCCCTCTAACTGATGTTTCAGTTCCTCTTTGTCCCTAAATTCTTATATCCCAGATCAATCCCTTGTTGGAAACCTATGTCTTTTTTTAGGTGTCCGTGCAAAAATTTAATGGCACAGAGCAATTAGTAGCATGTAATGACTTTCTGCACTATCATTCTGTTGTTTGGACGCAGACATTGATTTTCCTTATCTTGGCATGTGAAGGAAAGAGTCTGATTCCTGTCTTGTCTCTCCTAAGCCTGCAGTGGCACACACCCTTAGCAGAGCAGAGCAAGGCCACACAGAGTCTTTGAGGGCATTGGAAGGGGCAGCTGTAGAGAGAGTGCAGGTTGGCCCAGTAGAGAGAGACCAGACCATAGAGGATGCTCAGAGCAGGTCGCTGCTGCCCTGGGCCACATGAGTTATAGAGTCAGCCTGAAGATGTGGTTGACCAGATACCCCATTTTGAAATCTGGATGTGAAGATGAGGCTTCTATAATTTCTGTTCATGGACCAATTCCTATTTGTCCCTCCTTTTCCGGGAATGAAGAGAATTACCGAATAACACTCAGTTACCTAACCCCAAGGATCTTTTGCAGGGGGGCAGGTAGGACCCATATGGGAATACCAATAATTTGATGAGACTGATGGAAATGACGCTTTAAAAATTATATTTTTACAGATATTTTTCAACAAATGAACTAAATTCTTATTGACAGGCTTGTAATCTACTTAAGTAAAATTTGATTAGGATTTTTTATTCCTCTTTCATGTTATTTTTTTAAACTATTTCATTGCTAATGTTTAAGCATTTTATTTATAAGAAGCTAAATTAAGCTGGGAAAGAGGAATCTACCTCTCATGTGTGAGTTGTTAGAAAGCTGCTCTGCTCCCTGCTTCAGTGGTGAAAAGCAAATGCAACACAGACATAAGGCTATTTGAACTCTTTATTTGCCACATTTACAATATTAATAACCGCATTTCTAGAAGTTGTCACATCAAGTAAAAGATCTTCATTCCAGGCTGTCTTTTGGGGCCAAATTGAGACTGGATGCATGCATTTAATAAATTGTAGTCTCAAGTAGTCATTTTTGTAAATAATTAGTTTCAGTGAAAGAATAAGTTAGCATATTGTATGCATCTAATGTTGCAAACGTACATACAGCAAAGTTTGCTATTAATCAACAGTCAAGCACCGCAAGTGGGGTCTCATACATAATGAATTGTGCTTAAGCCTCATGGGTTTCTTG
Organism: Ursus arctos; assembly: GCF_023065955.2. NCBI lineage: Eukaryota > Metazoa > Chordata > Mammalia > Carnivora > Ursidae > Ursus > Ursus arctos. The sequence goes on along the minus strand of NW_026623089.1, from coordinate 2,870,469 downwards.
ATAGAAAAATAAAAGAAAACACAAGTGTAGTAAGCTTTTGAATAAAATTTAACTAGATTGCTCTGTATCCTGTAATTGTTTTGGAATCATTAGGGACCTGATAATTCATCTATAGTTTTGGGGTGTTTTTATCTTCATCTGTCAAATAGTAGAGATTTTAATGATATGTTAAAGTGTTGATAAAATACAGTTTTCCTTTTAACAATTTGAACATTTAGGGGAGAAAGTAAATAGGCTTTTTTAAGGCATTCTATTCTGCCAAGTATACTATTTAAATTGTGTTTTCAAAATGGTTTATTGCTTATGTATTTAAGAATCATTTTCAAAAAAGAAAAAAAGTATATAGTTCTTATGACCTGTACCTTGTATTGAGGACTTGAAAATTTACATAACATTTTCTGGGTTTGGAGGGGGTTTTAAAATACTACCATAAATTCCTCTGTGGTCTTGTTTAGCTTCTGACATTATTTGAGCCCCAAATTTTGAGGCCTTAGGATGCCCATTAAAAACATATCCAATTTAAGCAACATACCTGTGACCACCCAGAAAGTGAGTAAATTGAGGCCCAGTTAAATTTTACTGCCTCTTCCTCCTCCTATTGTTGACCTTGGGTCGCAAACCATTGGTGGCCTATGATAGGATCATAAACGTAGAATTCATTTGGGGGTGTGTGATTTTGGGGGTGGAGGGCATCAAGGCAAGGAGCAGGATTTGTGTCCATCTTTGTTCTGAACCACACTGTAAAAGCTCAGCGAGGGTGTGTGGAGCACCTGTCAGAACTCCAGCTAGCCGTCCTGCAGGAATGGCTGAAAGTACCACCTTCCCCACGAAGCCGGCCTCACGACTTCTGTCTGGACTGGGCGTGGGCTCCCTCCGCTACCAATTTCCCTCCGTCGAATGGTACCAAAGTCTGTTTCGTAGAGAGTGACCTGTGAAAACAGACACTAGAACCCAACACGTGAAAGTTAGACCGTAAACTCATGTGTTAGGAGTAGTGGCAGCTCTTACCCCACTCAGACGCGCCCATGCACGAGTCGCGGCTGCTGTTCGTTGAGTAAACTTCAGTATGTCGCCGGTACGTCGTGCTCACGTCCCCCCTTCTCCTTCAGAGTTGACTGTGCAGTGCTCTCAGGGCGGTGCGGGTGACATCCCAGCCGTGAGGACGGCACCGGACACAGCCGCGGGGAGGCTCCCTGTCCGGAGGCGTTCGTTCATCTCCGACTCAGTTCTGTGGGAGGCCCATGTTCTCAGTACCAGCACCAGCACTTTGATTCCCCTCCTTCCCCTCTTTCCCCTGGTTTAGAAGTTCAGATCAGTGCACAGAGCCCCTCACACCCGCGTGGCCGTATCGCGTGACAGCTGCTGGCCAGTAGGCTGTATCACAGAGCCATCGCTGGACGTGTCCGTTCGTCAGACGGCCTGTGAACGCCCTTGTCGGGAACGTGGGGCTGTCCGAGAGGCCGAGGGGAAGGCTGCTGGCACCGCCTGTGCGTCTTGCCTTCGCCGGCTGTGCTTCAGACCCCGCGTCAGTGCTCTTGTGGGTGAGCCGCGGACGTAATGGGTCCTCGATAATTATTTTGAATGGAATCAAGCCGTAAAATTCAGGTGAAATATAGAGTTTAGAATCTTTATTCAGCATCCTTGTTTTAAAAAAAAGATCTTTTTTGATGGTAGGTCGCATAATTTATTTCTTCCATCCTACCACTGGAAAAAAGGGCATCTGAGCTGTAGCAAGAAGGTATAACTAAACGCAGGACAAATCCGTCAGACACAAACACGAGACTCTGGTAGAGATCTGTTACATTGGACATAATTGTGTATTTATCAGTGAGATTTAGCAACAGGATCCACAGGTTTTAAAATCACCTCTATTGTAGTTTTAAGGTTTTGCCGAAAACGTGCACCTTCCTGAGGCTGTGGGGTCTGGTGCTTTACCCTGGAGTCCGCACTGTGTCTTAGACCCAGAGACGGGGAGATTTGCTTCTCCAGCTCAGCTTGGGAAATGTTTCTTACCGTAAGGGTGTCGAAAATGCTGCATGTGGCTAAGGCTCTGGCTTCCACTACAGGCTGTACCCCGCTGTCCGTGGGTCTCCCGCAGACTGACCCCCCCCCCCAGCCTTGCTAAGGGACACAGCTCGGGTCAGCTCGCTGCTAGATTCCACGTGAACTCCGAAGAATACGTGTCTTTGGAGCTCTCTTCTTAGGCTGGAGCTCTCTGCGTGGGTGAGCCTCTAGCATCAGCAGTTCGTGTTCCCAAACCCTAAGACTCCATTTTATCCTAGGAAGACCGAAATCTTGGAAAAGTACTGGGGTCAACAAGAGAGGTCTTTGAGTGCCCAGCAGTCCGCGCCCTGGTGTAGCGAATGCTGCTAATCACATGTGAGGAGCTTAGAACTTTCGGCCTGTTTTCTTACATCAAATGGGATTTAAGCCAAGTACACGACATTTTAATGTCTTTGGGAAATAGAATTCGTTCAGAAATGAAGACTTAGTGGTTCTTTACTACCAGTGAAGTCCTGAGGCGCCCCAACACTGAACACCCAAATCTCCTGCCAAACTGCTTTTTAAAGTGTTGAGCAAATTTGCAGCATGGGAAGACGCTGGAGGATGTGCGGTCAGGAACGTTCTTCCAGGTTTCCTCATGTCGTGCCAGTCGACGCCATGGCAGACCTTGGGTGCTGCTTTCTGGGGGGCTGGTGGCCTGGCTCGCTTTGCCCAGCGGGGATGCCCGGTTCTGCAGCTGCCACCAGCCTGAGCCCAGTGTGTGCAACCTGGCTGGGCGTGCCATATCCGATGGGTTCCGTGCAGCAGATGGACAGCTCGGAACCCGGTCCAGGGGGGCCATTCTGCTTAAACTTGGTCCACTCCCCTTGTCTGCCTGCTGCTGCCAGTGCAATGCTGCCTCTGTCCCCTCACTTTCTACCTGAAATCCTCGTCTTGAAACGCAGGCTGTGTTGCAGGCAGGAAGGACAGATTTCCCGCTAATGCCATCTAGGTTCGTATGTGTGACGCTGTGAGTGATGGGTTCCCCTCCATGTACAGCGGTCAGGCATCCCTGCACCATTAAAGACATTTCAGAAGTTTGTTCTCGAGCACTTCCCCACTCTCCTGCATCCTGATTTGGGCTGAAGGACAAATCTGACGTCTGAAATAGCTCACCGAACATTCTTTCTCCAAGCTCCGGAAGGGAGGGGGTCACGACTGCAGGAGAACGTCACTCGGGGCTTTCGTTCACACTGGCGTTCCAGGGGTTTCCCCTGAGGGCTGTTGTCTGGGGATTGCCAACAGCTGCGTGTTTCTTCAGGAATCCCTTGAGCCAAACCACGTAGGATGCCGTGTTTGCTTTATTGCCGTGTGCCCAGTGCTCTCCACTCCCCTCTGTGGAAAAGTTCGACAAAGCCAAATTCATCGGTCAGCCACTGGCCAGCCCTCTCACGCCGGGTTTAACGAGGGTGGGGGGGGTTTCCAGTGTGCTGGGGTTGCCCTGGGGAGACTCCTGCTGATGATGAGTGGCACCCGGGGGAAGGTCTCAGGCAGGGCGACTCTGATGTGTGCCTTCCTCCACGGTCCCGCTGACAGCAGGACAGGGTCTGCTCTTGTGTGGCCTGCGGGCCAGCTGCCGGCTCTGGGCTCCCATGCCTGGCGCTGGCCCACAGGCCGGTGTGTGCGTCTCCGTGGTGGCTGGGCGGCAGGCTCCCGGGAAGGGCTGAGATGTGGGATCGAAGGGAGCGTGGGCCATGGAGCCCGTAATCGCTGGGGCTTCGGGGCTGGTGCGTAGGGAAGCCTGGAGAGATTCCTCTGTAATAAGTGCAACCGCGGCTCACACAGGGACACGCGAAGCCAGGCTGGAGGGGAGGGCAGGGCAGAGAATAAATTTCGTTTTATTGTAGAAATGGAAATTTGTGTCATGGCTTTAAAAATCTGGTTTTATGTGTGTGTTTAATGCCATTCATTTTAAATGTAGTATCATAAATCCTTGCTTCAGAAGCAAAGCTGTTTAATTACATTTCACCCATGAATAGTTACCTAATGCCAATAGAGAAAGAGTTAAAAAGGAGACCTACAGAGTAAATCAGAGGTTGAGATCTTTAGCACAAGCATAAAAAATCAATTTAAGATGAATTTTACTACTATAAAAATTCCTCAAATATCCTTTTAAGAGTGGGAAATGCTAGCAGGGACACAGCTCCCATTCTAGTCCCTTAGCCACATGGGGGACGTGGCTACCAGCCCGGTCAGTGCCTCCAATGCCCAGATGCCCCCGTTCCACTCAGGGGCGTCTGAGGAAGGAGGTATAAGTCTTGGAGCAGAGCAGGTCGCTGGTGGGTACTGAAGCCCCCGCCGCTCGATTTAAGATGCCCCATCTCCTGTGGTGTATGTCCTGTGGCCCAGGGAAGCCCATTCCCCGTTTGTGTAATGGCCGAGCCCAGCCTGCAAGCTCTGATAGCGTCTGCGGCCTGCTGCAGGAGAAGCCGGGTGCGGGTGGGTCAGCGTGGGCTCTCGAGGCAGTCCCTGGCCCTCTCCTGCCTCTTCGGGAGGGAAGTCTCCCATGGGCTAAGAGTGAGGACATCGGCACCTTAGCTCTCTGTTCATCTCCCATTTGGGCAGGTGTCACGTGCAGGTTGCTGCCTGCTCGCGGCTGAGGCCTTCGTGGCCAAGCTGCACATCTCCCCCCACCCTCCCTGGGGGCATTGGCCTTGCTTCATGGGAGGGGAGCCCTGGCTTACCCTAGAGCGCTGCCCCCTCTCCCTCCACCCCCGGGAGCAGGATGACAAAGCATGTGACAGTCCTCGCCACCTTTATTCTCCAGTATTATTCAGTACGGAAAGAACAGTGCGACAACAGTGACTAGAATTTCTCTCTGAAGTTGAATAACGTTTAAGCCAGGCATGGGAAGTTCGACTCCTTCCCTGACCAGATGTCCTGATGGAGAGAGAAATCAGGGCAGGGAGGAGGTGCGTTTCCACTCCCAGCAACGTCTCTGCTCCACCGGCTCCCAGGTGCCTGTGGACGGAGCACGTCCTGCGCAGCCCCTCCATTGATTTGGTGTCCAGGCCGACCAAGGGCCCGTCCACGTGAGTTCCTACCGCAGACATCCCGCAAAGGTGGCAGCGTGGCCTCGGCCAAGGCCAGACTGCTCTGTCCAGTCATGAGTCGGCAGGCTGGCCGGCTTGCATCCGTTGTCCCTCTCTGCTGGTTGCTTTGGTGGACTCGTTTCTTCTAACTTTCACCGCCCCATTCCTTACTTACCACTGTCCACATGCAAGTGCTAGAACTCCCTCCCTGATGCACTTTCTGTTCCACCGTGGAAAAACAGTAGAAAGGGTATTTCTGTGCATCTCGTCCCAGGAAGCTTATTTCTGGAAAGATCCAGGGACCTCAGTGGAGACTGTCAGTCCCACAGAACGCCGTGCCTGAGAGACTTGGACTCCAGCACAGGATCCCTTGTAAGACCTGTTCAAGGTCTTCAGTTCTCTGCAGCTTGTAGCATGCAGTGCCCAGGCTTCTGGATCTGCAGCAGCCCGTGCATGCTGGCGTCCTTTGTGCGGCCAGGCCTGCGCTCCTGGGGCTGTCAGTCACAGTCGTCCCTGTGCTGGGCCACAGAGCCGAGCCAGTGGTGGCCTCTCCACCCAGACCTTCATAAGGGTGGTAGATACGAGGTGAAAAAGACAGCCTGTAGATTGGTGCACGTGCGCCCATCCTTAACACACACAGGGTGAGGCACAGAGGGTCAGGAAGAGCTGCTTGCAGCTACCCTACCTCTGAAATTCAGTATCTGAGAATACTAGACAGACTCTGCCCTCCAGGCCCAGAAAGCTGCTAGGAAGCCTGCCACCTGTCCAGGGCCTTGGAAGGTGAGGAAGGAAAGTCAGCGGAAGAAATCAGACCTGGTGCCAGTGCTTTTGTGGGTGTGGGGTTCTAGGAAATTGAAATAAAGATTGGCTCCATCATAAAATTGTAGGGCTCAGAAGCAGGGATGTTTTCTCAGTCCAGCAGAGCCAATCCCCAGAGACTCAGCAGCCGCCGAAGGTAAGTCAGCTCTGTGAGCGGTAGCTACCAGATCCCACAGACAAGGAATGAGACCCTGGGGGAAGGAACAAACTGAATCGAGTCTGAAGTATGTTGGTTTAAACTTAAGGAGATAAAAGGAAGAAGTGACCGTAAGGAATGAACAAGGGAATTTGAGGGGGAAAAAAACAAAACAAAAACCAAAGCCAGGGCAGAGTGACTGACGTTAGCCTTGCAGAAGGACCTACACACAGATTAGACACTCTGGAGCATGAGACCCCGAGGACCAAAAGCAGACTCCGAGGAAATCCCCCGGAATGCAGCCCCAAGCAGTAGAAAATCCTAAATGTGCTACTGTTGAAATTCAGTGGGAGGGACGGGGTGATCAAAATTCAGGTTAATTACTTTGGTACTATTTCTGGAAGACGTTTTTGATAAGACATGGTGATTTTACAGACGAACGATAGTGGCACATGTGCACCTGTTAGCCTTACAGAGGGCAGCCCCACTCCCGCTGGGCTTGCTTCTGCGCCTGTCATCCTGGCTGTGCCACGTCCTGCTTCACAGCGCGGCTGCAGACGTTCAGAGCCGCAAATAGCAGAGCCTGTGTACTAGGATGTTTCCTCCTGGAATCGCCTCTTGTTTTCAAAGATCAGTTATTTCTTAAAGCTAAAGGTGGAAATGTGGCTGGAAGGCAGCCCACCCCTCCTGCGGGCACCTGCCCACCGCTCCGCAGCTGTGGGCACACATACTCGGGAAACTGCTACAGATATCTACCCATGTGGGCACAGTAGACGTTTGTTTGCTTTTCACGTGTGTGGACGCAGGGCCTGAGGTTTTTACCCTCTTGTTATCACTTTTGCAGACCCGTGGAGGCCCCCACTCTTCCTGAGCTGCTCGGCCGTCCAGAGGAAATGACGGAGCCCCTGGTTCAGTGCGTGGCCTGGCTGGATGCCTATTTCCATGAGCCTGAGGTCCTCCCAGGCCTCCCCTTGCCTGCAATTCACCATCCCGTGTTCCAGCGAGGTCAGTAAGTCCACCGCCTCGTAGGGTTTCGCTCAGGGAGCTTGACCGATTAACTGTCACTTACATAACAGCCCGTGATATCGACTCTACCGACTTGGTGTCTTTACATCATCTAAACAGAGACGGCATGTGGCCACGCCATAAGGACAAGAGTTCACGATCTCCACCCATTCCAAATGCTTGTGTTAGTTTTGGCACGTGGTCACATAATTCTTGGCAAAGGCAATAAAAATGATGCATGCAGATCGACTCTTGACTCTTGTTGGCTGAAAGGTTTAAATAGGAACACATCTCAATAGCAGTGAATTTTTCAATAAGCTTATTGTTAACTTAAACTATCTGCTTGCCAACAGCACAGAAAATGAGGCTTGTACATGGACAATTAGCCACTTCCATAAACTTGGCTGGTGACGTTTACAGCAGAGTGGGCAGCGGCACTGTGTCGTCTCGGATAAGTTTTCAGTCTCATTTCTCAAACTTGCCACAGTTAGATACTGTGTTCTTAAAGCAGACATTGAGAGCTTACTGCCTAAATGTAGCAGGCTTAAGGCACATGGTCTGTGGTCACCAAAACACATTTTCCCAGATGCTTCTTTTTAAGTTCTTCTTTGGACCTTAATTATGGCAACTAAAATTATTCTAGACACATACCGGACGTTTATTTTGCATGGTGATTTTTTATACTCGTTCTAAGATAAATGCGTGTGTATGTGTGCACAAACATCCGTAGTTATACGCACACGTATACTCAAGGGAAAGACTACCTGAGACAAGACACGGTAAATTTAGGGGCCCCGGGTGGCTCAGTTGGTTGAGCGTCTGACTCTTGGTTTCGGCTCAGGTCATGATCTCAGGGCCGTGGGATCCAGCCCCACATTGGACTCTGCGCTCAGTGCAGAGTCTGCTTGAGATTCTCCCTCTCTCTCCCTCTGCCCCTCCACCCCTCCCTCTAAAATAAGTACATCTTTAAAGTAAATTTAAAGCAATCCTGAATTTCAAAACAGTCTCCTAAATAAGTTTAGTCAGATTCTAGTAGCTGCCATGATTTTCAGCAAAAAGAAACTTAAAAGTGCAGTAGGGTGTTCAGGGGCAGTGGATAGAGAAGCTCCTGGAAAGTTGAGCTAACACCTGAGTTGACTAACAAGGTCAGGCAAGTGAACAGATCGTACCCTGCGCGTGTTCGCACATAACGGAAACGGTGCAACTGCGATGAGCCCCCATGTGTCATTCAGAGCGGTCTCTAGGAGGAGTGTGGGAGCTCCAGCAGGCCTCAGCATGTCCCTGGGCACACGTCCTGGATGGGCCTCTGGTAGCGTGGGCCGGCCGGCTGCGTGGAGGCTGCAGGGCACACGGTGTGACCTCCATGTGCTGCGCGGGCTGAAGAACTCAGGCATGGCTTTGCTTCTGCAGTAGGGCTTGGGAATCCTGGTGCTCTGACCTCTGCCATCCACTGTCGTCACTTGGAGAGTGCTGCTGTGCCACTAGGAGCAAGAAGGAATTGCCTGACTGGCTCTCCCCTCTTGCAGCCTGTTGAATAGTGAGCAGAAATGTAAGGTTTTGAAATTTTCAGGGCAGAAAAATGAGAAAACCAAGGCAGGAAGTATCTGTATAATCGAAGGGGGAGGTGGGAAGTGAGCTTATAAAATCCTGAGGTCTTCCTGTCCTTGGTGTTTGAAGAGGGCTGGGACTGGCCACACTGACCTGCCTCCCCGGCCCTGGGCCCGAGCCAGCCCGTCTCCTTGTCTAGCCCCCATGGTCAGCGTGGGTGACCAGAACGGCTGGAAGCAGCCACTGGGCTAAGGATGGAGGCCGTCCAGCCCCAGCTAGAAGCTCTGCCCTGTTAGACGAGCCCCACAGTGCTGGCGGGTGCTTCCAACTGGGGCCAGGTCCTACTAGCCAGGTCTGGGGGGACAGCCTCCAGCACCCTCCTCAGAACAGGGTCCCCTGGGGCAGCCCCACCTCCTGACGGTTAGTGGTTGCCGAGGGCCAGGGTTTCCCACGCCGTAGCATGTGCAAGCCAGGTTTTTCTAATTTAGCTCAATCTCTTACTCCCAGGCAGGGACCAGGTGTGGGGATTTTATGGTCTAAGAAGGGAGGTGGTGGATGGTTATGATACAGTTGCTAACACGGAGTTAATTGGCACTAACCCCCAGATGTGGTGACACCCCTTTCTATCCAGTGGTAGTTGGCTTTGCTCTGTTTCTACTTTGTATCTTGTAGTCCCAGTGAAATCATGGTGAGCAGGCAAGTCACACGCAGGGACAATCCTCTGGGAACCTCGGAGACCTCTAGAAACTGTGCATTAACGTAAAGAAAGAAACCGTCGCAAACTGGGAGGCATGGGCACGTTTTAACGTGGAATAAATTTTTTTTTTTAACAAATTCTGTTTTCTGTGCATCTTAATTTTGGGGCACGTTTAACATACTTTTGCATATCATGTGTTCATCATGGCCTCACCTCTGAGATTTAGACCAGGTCTGCCTATGTCAACTTGTTTTAAAAACGTCGTCCTGACAGAGCTCACCCTGGAGCTCCAGCGCCTTAACCTGCTCGTCCCCCGGCACTGGCCAGCCCCGCTGCATTCCGAGGGCCGCTCTTGTCTGTGGGCAAGACCGCTTTACCATTTCAGGGTCTTTCGCGTTCACCATTGGTTCATTTTTTAAGGCTGGTCACACACGTGCGCTGCGGTAAGCCATATGAAATTACCATTTTTGTTAGGTTAAAACTTAACAAATACTAAAAATTTCATATAGTTCAGCTTCTTATCTTGGAAATTTTCCCAAGTTTGATTAGTAACAAGTTAATTGTCTGGGTTTTTCTGCCAAGGAGCCGTGAAGCTGTCTTTCGTGACCAGAAGTCTGGAAGCGTGTGTGGCCACTGCAGATGGGGGTCCTCGGTGCGAAGAGGGCTGCAGTGTGTGGGGCTCGGGGTGCTGCTCAGGAAATTACAGGAAAAGTGGGTGTTGAGTAAGATGTATTTTAGTTTTCTTGTGAGATTGTGTTTTTAGTGGAGGGCATTTTCTAAGAAAAAATTGTTTTGAGAGTTTAGGGGGGTTTTGCTTTTTGCTAATCTGCTTTATTAAAGTATCAACAGGACCATTTGTGCAGCCGCTCTGATGGAGAGCCAGCAGTCTTGGGACACAATGAACCATTTTAGGGAGGTCAGGTGCTCCCCCATCAAGTTCTTGCTAAGGTCAGCATTATTTTGAATTCATTTTTCTCCAAGAAATAGTTACTGAATGAAGCCATTGGTCTTGAAATCTTAATGTTTCTTTTATAAGGAGATACTGTTTGAAGTTCTTTCCAGTTAATATTTTCTAACTTTATATTTACTTATTAAAAGTACATCACTCCATTTTATCATAAATATCTTCAGGTAGTCTTCGTAGTCCATGGCAAAGCAGGTAAAAAGGTAAAAGTAACACTTTGCCAGAAGCATGATTTCACAGAGTTCAGGAAAAGCCAACCTGGGGGAAACTGAGACTCAGCTTTCAGACTCAGAATGTGTGCACACGCTTTCTTCCCCTTCTCAGCTCCTCTGTCTGTCGAGGTGCTCAAAGCAGGGTGCCTGGGCCTCTCTGCTTGCTCTGCCAGGCTTCCCCACAAGATGGGCCCCAAGAGGCAGCCCCGCAGCACAAGCTCCCCAGTGTGCGCAGTGGTATGAGCCTGGCATTGTGGACAGTGGTGGGGGACGGCGGTTGGTTGGGGACAGACGACAGTGGGCATGGACGGTGGTGTGAACGGTGGTGGGGGATGGACAGCAGTGGGTGCGAACTGTGGTGTGAACAGCGGGTGGGAGGGGACAGTTGGTGGTGGGTGCAGATGGGCGGGTGGTTGGGGACAGACAGCAGTGGGTGCAGACAGTGGTGTGAACGGTGGTGGGAGACTGTTGGTGGTGGGTGTGGATGGCGGTGGACCCCAGCTGCTCCTCCCGGTGTCTTCTCACAGATGATGGTTTTCAACAGACGAGTTCTGAGTTTTCTTTTCAAAGTGACTGCAATGTTCCCTTTTAAATGAAATATTTGACACTTTAATAATTCCTTCGTCGCAGCTATTAGCTTGTAGCTATGAAGTCCAGTCGCATGACAGTAGTAGAATCTGCATCTGTTAACCCTGCTGGCACGCAGTGTCTCGTGACTTCTGTTCCAAAACCTCAGGAAGGGTTCTCGCACTTGTGTATCTCTGTTGAACACCCTCTTTCCGAAGGGCCTCTGCTGGAAGCCCTGCCAGAGAGTTACGGGAAAGGCCCTTCCGGGGTGAGTTAATTCCTGCACGTCCTGGAAGACAGTCCCAGCGTAGTGCGCCTGCCAGCGGAGGCTGTGGGGGTCCTGGAAGGCTCTTGGACCGCGAGGAAGGGGCAGCATCGTTACCTCAGGTCCTCACCAGAGACGGCCCTTCACAATTAAAAATCCACCGGAGAGAGCCAAGCAAGGGCTACTCATGCCAGCCCTCCACGACCCGCAGCCCCACAGCCTTCGGGGGCACAGCGCTTCTGCCCTCCGGCTGTCACGCACCCCGGGGCCGCTGTCTCCCTGAGAGAGGAGGCACTGAGCCCTCTGGCCATCCGGGTCCTGTGGCCCGTTCGAGTGTTGTTCACGTCGCGGCCAGAGCTCGCGAACGCCGTGTGCACGTCCTGCTGTGGCGGAGAGAGGGCTCTCTCCTACCCCTCCCCTGCCCACAGCAGGAGGCAGCTCTGTTTGTTCACCAAGTTCGTACTGACGTTCTTCCCTGCACTTGGAAACAAACCTAACCTGAAGAGGATACTAGCTAGAGCAGGGGATGGCATTTACAGCTTCTGGTCGGTGACTCTCATGGTTCTCCCGTATTGCAAATGAGGCCTTATAAAAACTGTGGGCCTTGCTCTGATATTACCTAGTTCGTAAACCTTCTGATGCCCATTTATTGATGAGAACAAGCTGACAACACTGCATTTAAACTAAATGGAGGGAGAATGAGCTGGGAAGACGAACTTTCCACCCTAGAGCTGCCACGCTGCTTTTGGGGGCAGCAGATATGGAAATCTGGCCCAGGGCCCTCTGAGGCCAACACCGGGGGAGGCACCGATCAGAGCCAGAGATGGGGTGGTGGGCCTGAGGGCTGAGGTGCCGGGAAGATGATCAGGTGTCTGAAATCAGGAGCAGTCCCTCCCGTCACAGAGAGTCCAGCTCAGCCTGTGCTGTGCTGTGGTTTCGAGCCGGGGGGGGGAAGGGCTCAGGGGTTGAGGGGGGTGTTTAAGAACAAAGGTGGGCGCGAGCCCTCAATGCAAATGGTGTGGAGGATGCAGAGTGAGTCCTGCGGGTGACCGAGGGGGTAAGCGAGCCATCTTCCTCATTGGGGGCATTTGCCTCCCTGCTTTCTGGGCCCGATGAACCAGTCTCCGTGAAGCCCTCCTCGCGGCACCAGAAGGCCTTTTCAGAGCCTTGCCGAGGGAGCACTGCTTTCTCCAGACAGCGCCTTCTGTCTGGCCGTGAGACCTCACACCCCCGGGAACGGGCAGCTGACGCACAGCCCTCTCCTGGTGGACAGAAGCGCCCCTTCGTGGGCTGCCCGGCCCCAGTCTCCGTTCAGATACATGCATCACTTCCAGCTCCTCGGAGTAGCGGTGCTAGGTTACCAGAACTCTGCGTCCACCGGGAGGCTTTCGCTAGGTCAGGGGCCCCCAGCCTGAGCAGAAAGGAGCCACAGAGCCCCTGAAGGGTGGTGGCTTGTGGGCCCTGTGGCCACTGCCCTCATTGGTTCTGGCTCTGTCCGAGGCGGGGGGCTGGCCAGGCCAGCTCAGAAACAATCCGTGTACTTCACCCTTAGCTCTTCAACTTGACTGATCGTCGACGTTTTGGCATATTGGCGAATTTCATGGGCCAAAGAGCCTGGGGTTCAGATTATGTCTTAGTTCATGATTTCCTTTTTTATCATGCGGTTTCCTGCCTGGCACTTGTCCTTAGTGTTTGTTTGTTCTTCGCGCTGCACAGCCACATCTTGCACGTGGAGTTTTCGCTTCGGCTGTGATTCATTTAAACCAACAGCTTCGTCACGCTGCTCTTGACTCTCCAGCCCTTCATCTGGGAACGTATGTATCCAGATGCTCCAGGCAGTTTGTTCATATTATGCCTATAATTTCTGTGCTTCTCACCCCTCCCCAAGACACATCCAAAATCTTAAGACAGGTAAATATACATACATGCACATATATTTTATCTGTGTGCATATGTACATATCGCACATACAAGCGTGTATGTTACATACGCATGTGCTATTTTGAGCATTATTGCTCCAAAGGAATTTATTGACGTGGATCGGTCTCTTAAGAGAGCTTCTGCAATGTGCATCACTCTGTGCTAAGTTCGACATTCCTGATTTAATAATGATTTTTGTTTGAGACCTCTATTTGCACATTTAAGAAGTGTTTTTGCTGTTGTAATTAACAGCTTTTACAAGTTTTAGGTTAGGTATCTAGAGCTCTAGCCAGGTGAGAAGGTGGGAGAGCCAATATGTCACTCATTTTTGATTTGTAAAGTGTGAGCAAGCCTGGCTGCACATCAGTGTCTGACTCATGTCAGGATGAACCCCCCCCCGCCCCCACCCCCGCCCCAGTCCTGATTGTCTAAAGAGTGTTGCCAGGAGGTGCCGGCACTTTGCCAGGATAGCCCATGGCAGAGTGTTGGCAAAGCTAACCAGAACCTTCAGGAGGTGTTCAGATACTTTGGGCCCAAAATGTGGTTTCTCTTTGAAATAGTTGGACGAGGGAAGCTCTAGATTCTTAGGGAGACCCCTGAACACTGGGAGCAGCCAGTAGAGGGGAAGAGACCACTTCAGGTCCCGGATACCTTATATAGAGCCCGTCCTGGGTTTGCTGTGGAAGAGGTTCAATATTCTCGTAACCCACAGGGTCACCTCACACCCACCCTAGAGATGGTAGCAAATGCCCCTCCCATAGAGGAGAATTTACTCAGTCGATGGGGACCGGCTCCTGAGATGCTCGTGTAGCTGAACAGGACCATGGGCTGGACCCCAAGAGCAGGCATGGGGTTCCTGCGCCCGAAGCCCTCTGACAAATCAGTAATCACCACTGGCTCCTGGGAAGCCTCATTCAGTGGAAGTTTCATCCCAAATCTGGGGAGATGCTCAGATCCTATGTTCCCTGAGGTTTCCATAGCTCAGGCAAAAAAAAAAAAAAAAAAAGTGAACTTGAGAAGACCTTTACTCAAGGTCACAGGGGTCACACATTGTAGTGTAACCAAGCTTAAAAGGTGATTTGACGTCAGCTACTTTCAAACTTGCATTGGACAGGACAGGGTCTCTATTACAAGTAAATAATACTGATAATTGAAATTTGTCACAAGTGCTGCTTTTATGGGAAATATTCACATGACAATATCAATGTTACATCTAGCATAATTATCGCAAGCCAGTGGCAGTTCCTGTTACAGAGCAGTCGCCTGATTATGTCCACACGTTTAGGAAGATCACCTGCAGTGTGCTCGTGTTGGGCGGGTGTGGGTAGACTTCACCCCAGAGCAGCACAGGATCAGATTTCTACCTACCAAGAAAAGTAAATTACATTGTCCGTTTTCTCAATCTTTCATTTGAAATGGGCTTTGAAAAAAATAGGAATTTTCTATCAGATCTGTATTTTAAAGTGAAAAAAATACACTTTTCACTTAAATGTGCTTTCAAAAATTTTATTCCCACTGTAGGCATTAGATTAACATGTGTTGCTTCAAAAGAGAATGTTTGAGTATTTTTGTTGTAATTTCACATTTTATAGGCTGTGTTAATGCATTTTAAACCATCCTAGAAATAATAAATAGAATTATCTCTACCACCTGGGTTTATAGAAAAATTATATTTTAATAAAAAATGTACATAGAACTGGACTGTAAGTTAATATGTTAAGCACATCAGCGTTAGAAAATTAATGGCAGTAATGCTGTAAAACCGTTTGCAGGAGCCAAGAGTGTAGAAACCATTACTTAATTTAAATTTCCTCATCACCTACGAGTTTTACGTTCGTCCCTTATGTTCGGGTTGACTTGGAATAGACTTACAAGTACACGATCTGCTTTAAAGGTTGTGTTTACGTGTCGGAATAGAAAATCCCATCTCTTCCGGAGGCCGTTGGTGTGACTCTGGGACCGTGTGGTGGCCGTCATCAGGCAGAACGGACCCCCGGGGGCTCAGTGCGCTGGGCATTGTGTCCGGTGTTAATGCCACACCATGCAGTACTTCTGAAGAATGGAGCAGGGAAGGGAAGTGTTTAGCCGAAAGTACATCACTCAGTTACAAGTGATCAATCACGAAAAATCAGGTTTTTCCTGTCCTACAGATATTAAGGCAAATACTGATCCTGTTTGGAAAGTAGCGTCTCTGGTGAGTCCTGCCCCTGCCCACCCCGCCGCCAGCATAAATACCTACAGTATCTCCGTTACTATGGCAACTACTTTTTCATTTCTTGAGTACTGCTGTTGATTGTTGCACAAAACACACTGTGTAGAGGACCCATCCCTAGACGTGTGTGTGTGTGTGTACGCACATTGTCTGCATTTTCTAAAAATGCGTGTTCCTTCCTCAGCTGGCCTGTGGTCGGCATTCCCTTGGATGGTTCGAGAAAGACCCAGAGACTGAGCTCAGGAGACACAGGGCTCATTGCTTGGCCAAGACCTACTTTTCATAGAAAATTCGCATCTCTTCCTCTTTTTAGAATCAAATATGCAAGAACCAACATAAATGGCATACCCCCCCCTTTTTTCCCTCAAGAACCGGGCCTTTGATGTTCAAGAGCAGCTAATATTAAAGGCCATCCCTCGTAGGCCGTGGAAACTGTGCCTATTTATGACCGGCGTAAAACGGCGCAAGTCTAGCTGGGTGTGATGGCATCATTAGTTTGTGAATCGTATCCTTGAAAATAACTGTGGAGGAGCCAGATCGGTTTAAAGGAAGATAACGGGATGGTTTAAGCTGCTTAGGTTGAATGCCAATTATGTTTTAATATTCAACTGAGCATATTTTACTAAGAAAAAAGGCCGCGTTGACGCATACATAACTCATTGGCAGCGTCGGCCAGCTGTGCCACTCTACTCCGAGAATCACTTTGTGCATTTTAGTGGCATGGTAATTTAGTGGAGAACTACCTGAGTGATGGCATTTTCAATGAGCAGGTAATCTACAGAGAATTTTTATATGGTTATGAGTTCTGTGCTTCAGCCCGGCAACACAAAAATACATCAAGACCAATTACGGTATCAACTTTCAGTGTGGTACCCTCGCCACGCAAGTGCATGTATTTCTGCCCCAGGCATTTCAAATTGCATCTAATTTGAAATCTTTGGGGTTTTAATTAAATTTCAGAATATATGGAATTCTTCATTAGTACCTGCTCTGAATAGCAGATTATCCTTCTCTCGGTCTCGTTAAAGAAGTAGGCTGTGGTAAATAGCATGTTCAGGAACTGATCATTTGTGGGGCCTGGGTATTGGAACAGAAATAGTGAAATGCAAAATAATATCAAAAAGATTATTAGTCCAGGGAGAGTCTCTTGATTTGTATTTTAATGGAATTTTACATTTCTCTTAATGATTTGCAAATTGTCCTCTGATTATAAGATGCATTAAGCTTTTCATTTTAATGGCAAAGACACAGCCATTAGCAGAATTTTTTTTTTTCTGTCTTCTTTTTAGAGTGCTTCCCTGCAGCAGATAAATATTGAAACCATTAACACCTTTTGATGTTCCTCACAGCCTGCATCTCGGACCCACGTGTGGCTCCCGTGGTCTCTGGGTGTTAACACCTGGCTGGAGGCCCCTGCCTCTTCACTGGCCGTGTTTCCTTCTCCAGCATATAGGATCCGTTTTTAAAATTTCATTGGCCGATCTTGTTTATTTGTGTTAAAGCTAATGCATTTAAATATTATTAATGGCCCAATTTGTATTAATAAAAGCTGTTCTCCTCAGTGTGAAGGTTGACGGTGCTCACAGCTCCTACCCCGCGCTGGTGTGTAGGGCTGGAGTGAGGGAGGGCCGAGCGCTGTGCGCGGAGAGTGCAGGAGGAGAGTCTCAGCGTACCAGTCCGGGTGGTTCTGGGGAAGTCTGCGCGCAGTGAGAGAGACGCGCCGGTCACGCCGTGTCCACCAGCTCCTGAGGCTGGCCACGGCTCCACCCCAGAAGTAGCCCACTTGCCTTTGGTTTGGCCTCTGAGATAATGTCTTGAACTTCAGGCCAAGACTTCTCGTCCCTACAAAGTGAATGCCGTTTACGTGACCAGAGCTACAGGCAGAAATTACCGTTCCTCCCCCGCCCAGCTGTGCTTGGGACCTTGCTGCTCTGACCCAGGACACAGGAGGGAGGAGGGCGCAGGGCTGCTGAGGGCAACAGCACATTTCCTCGGTCCTTCGGAAGACGGCAGCCCCATGCTATCGTGTAACTGGAAAAACCAGGGCTGCCTCCCAGCTGAGCCAGGTTAGGCCTGTGCGCCTTTGGCCTCCGTCTTCAAGGGCAGATCTTGACTCCAGGCCAAGTGAGCAGACCTGAGGGACTTGTCCATCTTACCTGCTGACCTTGACCAGGCCCAGGTCTGTGAGGATGTGAGGCATGAAGCCAGACTCTTGTGCATGCTCCCTTCGACCTCTCCTGGGTCGGGGTGGGGGTCATCTTGGAGGCGTGTGGGTGCTGGTCTGGGCACCACGCGGGCAAGCCATCAGCATGCACGGCCCTGCCCGCACGTCAGGGACGCCCGGTGCTGAGCTCGGCCTGCGTGGAGCCTGAGACTTCTGCCGAGTGTGTGGGAGCCAGCACTGTCTCTGGCCGGCAAGCTGAGGAAATGTCTGCACTGGCTGTGCTCGCCCGGGCTGCGGGAATGTGTACCACAGGCTGGGTGGCCGGCACGGCTGAAACTTCTCTCTCACAACTCTGGAGCTGGAAGTCCAGGGCCAAGGCTTTTCCCGAGCTGCCCTCCTGCTGCCCCTTCATGTGGCTGCCCCTCTCGGGACAAAGTCCCTTGGGGTCTCTTTGTGTGTCCTCCTTTCCGCCTGTTATAGGGACTCCAGGGTCGGATGGCTCAGGCCCTCCCTAATGACCTCCTCGTAATCACTTTTTTTTATAATATTTTTTTATGTTAGTCACCATACAGTACATCCCTGGTTTCTGATGTAAAGTTCGATGATTCATTAGTTGCGTATAACACCCAGTGCACCATGCAATACGTGCCCTCCTTACTACCCATCACCAGCCTATCCCATTCCCCCACCCGCCTCCCCTCTGAAGCCCTCAGTTTGTTTCTCAGAGTCCATGGTCTCGTAATCACCTTTTTAACAGCCCTTTTTGCAAAGTCCCTTTCTCGGGTGCTACCGGCTGTTGGGACTTGAGCACAGCCTCTTGGAGGACACAGTTCCACCAGGAACAGCCTTCCTGAGCCTCTGATTCCCCACCTGTCAGTGTGTAAAGCTGTCCTGGGGGTGACACGGGACCACCAAGGACCCGGCAGCAGAGCACCTGCTGCCTGCACAGCAGATGGAGTGTGTTGTCAGAACCCTGGTGGTCCTGCGGTCGGCCTCCAAGACCCCGGGCTCTGCTGAAGGCTTGGGCCCGGCCCCTGAAGTGCTCTTCTTGGTGTCCGGCAAACCGCCCAGGACGCTGGCCGTGCCTAGTGAGTACAGGATGTACGGCACACGTCCCCACGGCGTGGCCACATGGAGCCACAGTAGAGGGCCGGCGTGTCTGCAGAGAGCTCACTGCAGAGCCAGGGAGGAGGACGGAAACCAGCCCGCCGTGTCGCTCTGCCTGAATCTTCTCTGGAATACCTGGTTCTTTGTCTGTTCTTTCACACGAGCCTGAAGATAACGTTTTGCTTTCTTAGATGGTCTTATAAGTGGACATCCTCCTTTGGCGAGACACGTGTGTGCGATTCTGGTTTAACGCTGGGGATGTGGGCTCCCAGCATGGTGCTGCAGAACGCAGGTCCGATGGCTCCAACTGCTGCTGGAGATCTCTGAAGTGTTAGCTGGAGCTAGTTCCAGACCTGTGAACACACTTTGTTGTCCGTGTCCGCACTTTGATTCCGCAGCCATGGTTTGGGGCCATCCTTGTAAGCATGGCTTTTTGCTCTGCAGAAAGAGAGGGGATGTAGGCAGTGGGCGTGTGCAGAAAGACGTGCCTCGTGTTTCTTAGCAAATTCCTGGTATAAGTGTTTTCTTGTGACTTCAGTCTTACAAAGAGAAGGTAGAAAAAACATCCTGTAAATTAACTTGAATGCTTTCTTTCTTGGTAGTGAATTAGGCCTCCGGAGGAAAGCACGGAGCCTTTCACTGAGGTGCTGTCTGGAGTAGGAGTCTCGTCACACTTGCTCTGCATCTCCAGGGCCTGCAGTCCGGGATTCCCTGGCTCCGGGCCGTAGTGAGTCACTCGCCTCCCTCCACGCCTGAGACCCCGGTAGCCCTGGCTTTGCGTTTGGTTTCCTCACTGTCTGGACCTGTTTTGCAGAAGCCCCCGTGAAAGGTTTATTGAGGAAGTTGCTCTCCCTGTCTGCAGGCCAGCTTCTGGTGACTACTCACAGGCCTGCCTTTTCTCTCCACACAGGGCACAGCCGTGCCCCTTGTAGAGAAGTGGTTTCCGCTTGCTGGGGTGCAGGGTGGACGAGATCCAGAAACGTGGAACCTTACGTTGAAAATCAGAAGAGACACCTTCCCGAGGCCGGGACCAAGAGCAGAGGTCTAAATAGGCCCTGGATCCTGAGGTTCCGGGCTGCCCCCAGGGGGCTGTTGCACAGTCCATCCTCAAGCCGCCTGCACCCCAAGGCCAGAGCCCTTCTCGTGCCTCGAGGTGCAGCAGTGCCAAGCCCCTGCCGTCCCAGCCCTGGGCGCTGCACGGGCACCACTTCTGAGCCGGTCACAGGGTGTCTGGAGAGCTTCGTAAGACTCCTGAGCTTCTAAATTCAGCAGTTTTAATCTTGGATCCTAGAAGCAAACCTTCGGACTCTGAGTTTATACCAGAGAGTTGAGCTGTGTTTGTTCTTACAGCATGCAGGATGATTTTTTGAGAACTTTTTACAGCTTGTCAGTCTTACAGACAAGGCTGTTTCTACCTCTCCTGCCAGACACCTGCAGTGCCCAGCCAAGGGTGTTGTTGCCCACCCTTCCCCTCCACACCCTGCCATGGGAAACCAGCAAAATAGCACCCCCCCCCCCAGCTGTTCCCTCATCCCTGCACTTGCCGCTGCCCTGAGCAGAGAAGTCCCAGGGCTCTGGGACAGCTGAGCACCAATGGGGTTTGGGAAGACGGGAGCAGACCTACATTCAGCTCTAGAGGAACTTAATTTAGGTCAGTTGATAAAACCTGAGTTCTACTGGATGTTAAGATGTCTCACCAGGAAGAGTGCATGACCTACGAGCTTGGGAAACTGTAAACAAACCTGAGTGGCTTTCTTTATGGCAAGACTCTTCAATATAGTGCATGTACTGTTGATGGTCAGAGGGTCTGTATTTCATGAATTTCCTGAACTTCCCCAAATGGAGAACCTTCTTCCATAGCTCCTCTCCCTGTTAGCACCTGTGGGATGCTGATGTTCCCCACAGGGCAGTCTAGGGAGCCCTGGCCTATGAAACTACCATGAAAAGGACTTAGACTTCCCAGGCTGACCTTTGGATACTTGGGTAGATTCCAGGAAATTTCCAGCTTTGTAGAGAACCCCTGGGAGGCATGCTGGGACAGCAACAGCTGTGCAGCCCTCCCCTCCCTGGACGAAGTATGTTCTGGCCCTTTTTTCCAAAGATCAGGTGGAAGGAAGTGTGGAGGAGTATCAAGATTCCCACCTCCCAAGTGCCTTGGACATAGTTACTAAATGACCCTTGATTAGTTATTCCATTTTATACATTGGTGTCAGAGGTCCTAGAAATTAAGTGCAATACATTTATTGAATTCTTTTCCTGGATTTAAAAAAAAAAAAAAAGTCATCTTCTTCAAAATAAAGATCAATTGGGAGGAAAAGAAGATGGTCCTGAATGGTGAGGGCTGGGGACTCCAGGCTTCCCATGAATGGGTGGGGAGCAGTTGCCACCCACCGACTGAGCTCCAGGCCTGACCGTGAAGACTGGAGTTCAGTTCTTCAGTTGTTCAGCAGATACCCATTGAGCTATATGCAAAGCCCTCTTCTAGGCTCTGGGATTTTAATGAAGGAAAAAAAAAAAAAAACTCTGGGCCTTATGGAGCTTCTGTGCCAGTAAGAAATATATACATATGTATCCCCTGGACTGTCAGGGCATGACGTGAGTGCTTTGGAGGAACATAAACCAGGCTGATGGGATGATGAGGATGGAGCTTGGGGGTTGGGATCCTAAGGGCCCCTTTGGTGTGTGTAGAACTCAGATGCTTAGATGTTTCTTCCTCTTCCCTCTCCTGTTGTAAAATCTAAATGTTAAGAAGAACAAGAAAATCATGTAAATAAATACCTTTTGAATCACTTTTTATGAGATGAGGAGCAATTTCAAGAGCCTCCTTCATTGTTGAGCACGTTGAAGGCAAGTTGATATTTTCATGATTTTTATGAAGTACTTCAGATAAAAGAAAATTCATAAAGAATTTGTGAGGTATGAATAATAAAGGGAAGGTTCGTGATGCGCCACCCAGTTAAAAAATGGAGGACCACCAGCACTGCCGAGTACCTTGTGTGCGCTCCCTGGCCATGTCTGCCTTCCCCTCCCTGCTGCTCCATGCTTTGCATTATATATGAATGTAATAATACTGATGTCTTCCTGTGACTTACTTTGTTCAATCAACATTTTTGTGAGATTCCTCTATTTTTGAATCCTGTAGAGATTTTCATATATATCCCATCTTGTGAGTGTGCCATCATTTGTTTCCTACCCTATGTCAGTCGAAGTATGGGTTCTTGTCATTTTTTGCCTTTAGAACTAACGATGCTGCAAAAATTCTAGTACAGTGTGTTAGTGTTCTGGGTGGCTGTAATTTGTAGGCAGAGTACTGGGGAAGAGGGTGCCATGCAGAGAAAGAGTTCCAGAAATCTGCATGGTGTCCCTTTGAGTTTGTTGCAGATCCTAAGATGTACATGCATGGGGAAGCCATAGGATACCAGACAGGAACTAGTGGGAACTGAAGATGAACAATTCCTAGAGGAATCAGTATCACTAGAAATGGGAATTTTCTTTAATTTAAAAGATGATTAACTCTTCACAATAAAGTTGCTAATAAATTTTGGAGGTTATAATATTTGTAGAAGTAAAATAATAGCATAAAAAGTAGGACTAGGGAAATAATAATATATTGCTTTAAGGTTCTTTATGTTATTATGAGCAAATGTAATATTATTTGAGGACAGACTTTGATAAGTCAGAGATGAATATTATAAATCCCAGAATGCCACTAAGAATACGAATATAAGTTAGCAGATAGTTCATATCCTAATAGAAAAGGCAAAGTAGAATATTGATTTTAAAACATAATCTAAAAGGAAAAAGAGGGAAAGGAGAGCAGAGAACAGATAGGACAAATAGCACCTTGATAGATTTAAACCCAACCATATTGATAATTACATTAAATGTAAATGGTCTTAAGATTCAAATAAAAGGCATAGATTAACAGACTGGATTGGAGGGAAAAAAGCCAGACCCCCCCCCCCACTATATTTTTCTCCAATACACAGATAATAAAAAGATAAAGACAGACTCTATTAAAAGGGAAGAAAAATGAAGGCACATGTATCAAAGGAATAAGTACAGTTGTCTTCATTTTCAGGTTACATAGTTGTTTACATAGAATATGGTATAGGACTTTGAAAATCACTGTTAAGAACTAATAAGTGAATTTACCAAGGTTGAAGATACAATTTTAATATATAAAGAAAAATTAGTGTCAAAAATATATTTAGGATTAACTTTAATGAAATATATGTGAGACCTGTCCAATGAACAATATAAAACATGGCTGAGAGAAATTAAAGAGGACGTAAATACATATCCCTTGATCATAAGAAAAGCCAATATTGCTAAGATATTAGCTTTTCATAAACTACTTTTTATGTTAAGTTCACTCAGGCTTTGAAATTCCCAGCTGATTCTAAAGTTATGTGGAAATGCAAAGGACCTAGAATATCTAAAACAACCTTGAAATAAGTATAGATGTCTATTCTATCTTTGAAGAAGACTCCAAATAGGTCAATGAGAAAAGTAAAGTCTTTTCAACAAATAGTGCCTGAACAACTTGATATCCTCTGCAAAAGAAGAAAAAATTCACCTTGACCCCTCACTCACACCATATGTAAAAATTAATTTGGTGTGTATCTGTACCTAAGGGTAAAGCTTGGACTCCAGTGCTTTGAGGAAAAAACTGTGGAGGATACCTTCACTAACTTAATAGACAAATATTTCGTGTACTGCAGAAAGATAAGGCTTTGAACATACAAATAAAATAAACTTTATCGAAAGTAAAAGACATCATTCAGGAAATGAATAGGAAACCCAAAGAGTAAGAGGAAATATTTGCGACACATACACGTGACAAAGATTTGTACACGTGACAAAGATTTGTACACAGGACATGTGAAGACTCCTATGACTCCATAATAAAAAGTCCAATAAATGGGAAAAAGACTTAGCCTCTTCACAAAGGAATATGTATTCATTGATCCATAAATACATGAAAACATGTTCATCATGAAATTAAAGCTCTGTTACCATTGGTGTTAGTACCCAGAAAATGAAATATGGAGGTCTAAATATAACCAAGTACGTACTAGATCTGTAGGAGGAAAACTAGAGGTAATGGAAGAGATCAAAGAACTAAATGGATAGAGAGGAATCCCATGTTCATGGACAGGAAGATTTTATATTGTCAGAAGGTCAGTGCTTACCAGCTTGATCTAGAGATTCAACACAATCACAATCAAAATTCCAGTGAATTGTTTTATGTATATTAACAAACTGATTCTGAAGTTTATACAGAGACCCAGAATAGCCAGTAACACAATACTGAAGGAAAACAAGATTGGATGACTGACACAACCGTATTTCAAAACTTACTAAAAAGCTACAGTAATCAAGACAGTGTGGCACTGGTGAAGTAATAAACAGATCAGTCGTACAAAGGAGGCCAGAAAGAGACTTAGATGAATATAGCCAACTGATTTTCAGCAAAGACACAAAGGCAGTCCAGTGGAAAAGAAGATAATCTTTTCAACAGATGATGCTGGAATAACAGGACATCTGCATACAAAGAAATGAATATAGACAGACTTTCCACCCTTCACAAAAATTTAACTCAAAATGGATCACAGACCTAAATGTAAAACACAAACCATAAAACTAGAAGAGAGGACAAAACATAGATGATCTTGGAGATGGTGATGACCTTTTAGATGAAATACCAAAGGCACAATCCATGAAAGAAAGGATTGATAAATTGGACTCCCTTAAAATTAAAAACTGGTGCTCTGTGAAAGACCGTATCTAAAGAATAAGACAAGCCACAGAGTGGGAGAAAGTATGTGCAAAAGACTCATGTGTAAAAGGCTGTTATTAAAAATATACAAAGAACCCTTAAAACTCTGGAAGAAAATGAACCAGCCAATTTAAAAATGAGCCAAAAACATGAACAGACACCCATGACCAATGAAGATATGCAGATTAACAAGTAATCAGATATCATCCTACATTATCAGGGAAGTGCAAATTAAAATAACGGGATACCACTACACATCTCTTCGAATGGCCAACATCCAGAACAGACAACAGCGAATGCTGGTGAGCATGGGGCGCAACGGGAATTCTCACTCATCGATGGTGGGGATGCAGAATGGTGCAGGTGCTTGGGAAGATAGCTTGGCTGTTTCTTAAAAAGTAA
The DNA here is from genome assembly GCF_023065955.2 of Ursus arctos. Classification (NCBI taxonomy): domain Eukaryota; kingdom Metazoa; phylum Chordata; class Mammalia; order Carnivora; family Ursidae; genus Ursus; species Ursus arctos. The sequence continues at coordinate 2,845,594 of NW_026623089.1, read as the reverse complement.
ACATACTCTTGCCATACAGTCCAGCAGTCATGCTTCTTAGTATCTATCTACATGAATTGAAAACTCCTGCATACAGATGTTTATAGCAGCTTTATTTATAATCGAAAAAACCTGGAAGGAGCCAGGATGTCCTTTGGTAGGAGAGTGGACATCTGTGGGTCATCAGCATGTTTCACAGGCCCCTCTGACACCCCATAGAATGGGCTGGCCATCCCGATCTCATGGGCACGGTGAGGGAGGGAGGGGAAGCCTCAGACCCAGGTCTCTGGGCTCTGTCACCAGATTCTGCTAAGCCAGCAAGCCAAGTGGGGGCTTTGTCAGTGGGTTACCTTTCCATTCTGCAGTGACAACAGTCCTGTCCTGCCAGCTTCCTGCGGTGATTGGGAGATGTCACAGAATCCACGTCCATGTGGGCCCAGGGTGTGACCGGCCCCCTGGCTTGGCCACGTCTGCAGACAGGCGGCAGTGTCCTGGGCAGGCCAGAGCTTCTGTGTCTGTATCCATGGGCTGAATGACTGAAGTTGAGTCATCTAATTATAGATCATTGAATGTTTCCCAGTGCAACACAGAAGTTCACGCATCTGCGTGTCAGACGGCATTCCTAGACCTGAAAACCATTGTGTCCGTTCTCCCCCTTTTCCTGAGTGTTTCTGTGTTAACCCACACAACAGGCCTGCTGTGCCAGCACCCCGGCAGCCCTTTCAGGATGCGCCCCAGGACCACAGAGTGCCTCCTGTTTGCGGGGCTGCATGCGTGCCAGTGGGCTAGGCCACACATCGGCGTACGTGGACATTGGCTGGATGGTGTGCCCGTGCGGTCCTGACACATCCACAGAAGCTCAAGGGCCAGAGCATAACTTCCGTATTCTTTATTTTTAAGCAGCAGTGTGGGGATTTTGTAGGCCCATGAACCCACTTGGCCACCCTCCATATAGATCGGCCAGGGTCAAGGGCCCCAGGGTTTCAATTCTGTGGCCACCCTGCCCTGACTGTGGCTTTTGTGTCTCCTTGGCAGTCATGCACTGTCAGCTGAGAGGTGCCTCCTCTCCCCACCATTACCACAGCTCACGTTCAGCTGGACCTCTTTGCACACACAGCATCTCTGAAGAGCGGTGAGTTTGCCTCACAGACCTGCACTGTTCCCGGGGTCCGGGTGGGGCTGGCCAGCATCACACTTCTGAGTACGGCTGTGGTTCCATTGGCAGCTTACCTTCGCTGAGCACGTCCCACGTCACAGGGCCTCTGCTGAGCACTTTGTGCAGACTTCGATTCACCCCCTCGACGCTGGGATCCTCGGTTTCACGTTGAGGACGTGGAACTTGAGGGAGAGAACTAGCTCAAACAGGCGGTGGCACAGATGAACGCATGCCCCTGTCACCTCACCACATGAGCTCTTTACTCACACCCTGAAACGGGTGCCTTCGCCACGGCAATCTTTGCCGACGGTGCCGTGAGCACACGGAGCCCTGTGCAGGTGGGGTCTGGCCGCCGGCTCGTGCTTGGGAGCGTGAGCTGGTCTGGAAGCTGCCCCTGGTTTCCACTTCGAGCACTCGGTAGACCCAGGAGGGGGACTCTGACAGGCTGGGATGCTGCTCTGCCACCAGCCTTGACGGATCTTCAGTTCCACACTAGTTCACGTCTGGTTTGGGGCTAATGCTTCCAACACCAAAAGCCAGAAGGCAGCAGCCACATTCAGACTGTGTGAAAAGTGGTATTGGCATTATTCCGCAGAATCTTCTTGGGGAATTTGAGCCTGTGATAGATAAAACGTATGTCTGAGACTTTTAAAAGGTTTAAATGATACATGCATACCTGATACTGCAAATTCAAAATAGAACAGTTTCGTCTCTTTGCTGTTGAATGTGATGGATCTTCTCACTGCACCCCTACCCTGCCCCATAATATGGTAACAGAGTGTTGGCTGAGAGAAAGGAATCAGAATTAAGTTGCTGGGTTTGAATGGGGCGTGGACGTGTAAGAAACACATGAGGTTTTTCTGTACCTGCAGGTTCCGTCTGTTTGAGGTCCACCGTCCTAGCTCTGGGATCCCTGATGGTCGTTTTGAGAATTTGGGAGAGGAGCGGACTTGGGGGTGGTTATTGTGGGCCGTCTCATTCCTACGGCTGGTGAGGTCACGGCGAAGTCAACACTAGGGGCCCACCCTGAATTCTGAAACCCATTGATGCCATCAGGAGGAGAGGTGCGTGCGGTGGCCCTGGCGACTGTTACCTCTGGTGTTCACGCTTGTGTTCCTTCCAGGCTGAATCCGGACTGGTGCCGAGGGACCCCTAGAGAACAGGGAAGGGATGCTCTGACTTCCAAGGTGGGGGCCATAAATACGCTATATTTCCCATGCCCTCTTGCATCACTTAGTCTTTTATAAATTTTTTTTTTTTAGATTTTTTATTCATTTGAGAGAGAGTTAGAGCACAAGCAGGGGGAGAGGAAGAGGGAGAAGCAGACGCCTCACCGAGCTGGGAGCCCCACATGGGGCTCGATCCCAGCACCTGAAGATCATGACCTGAGCCGAAGGCAGACGCTCAACCATCTGAGGTACCCAGGCACGCCCCCCCCACCACCACCCCGTTTTCCCAGCAACAGCACTGAGTTAGTGACAACAGCCACAGCTCTTTTGTGACACTGTAGCCCAGCCTTCAGCCAAGGAGCAAAGTTCTCTGCCCTCCCCGCCCCGGGGAAGTCCACCAGCCAAAGAGCCCACGGTCTCTGTGCCCTGGGGCTCCAGACTCTGCTCCTTCGGGCCTCCAGCCTGGACTGCACAGAGAGGCCCAGGGACTGCTAGTAGGTTGGGATCTCTCACGTGCCCAGAGCAGAGGGAGAACCCTTGAGCTCCTCCATTCGTCATGAGATCAGGTAACAAATCTAATGTCAAGTGTAAAACGCTGAGGAAGCCGGAGGTGTGCAGGCTTACAGGGTTGCCCACAGCAGCCCCTCCCTGCACCACGACCCTGGTCCCCGAACCCCCCTGGCCTGGCAGCAGGTGGTAATGACCCCTGCCCACTGTGTCCCTCCCTGCTCAGAACTTTCTTAGCACGTGTTCCGTGCGGTGCCCTGGCCAGCCCTTTGCCTGACCTTCCCTCCGTCCTTGTCACCCCGCCGAGGGCACACGTGTTCCCCGTTGTGTGGGGACCCCCTTCACCCACACCTGCACGGCCTCATCCTCATTTGAATAGGTGAGAAGCCAAAGTCAGCTGCACAATTGGAGCTAGATTCCAGCACTCAAAATTCAGTCACAACTTCTTTTGAATTCTTCAGCTGCCCTGCGGCAAAGGCTCAATGTTGATACTGAGATTAATCCCCAAAGAGCCCCTCATTTCTCTGCAGAGAAATTAAAGCTTGCCAGTTTTCCTTTTGCCTGTCCTCCTGACAGCTCTGTCAGTAATGATATGCCTTCTCCATGGCATAATCCCTGTCCTACGGTAAAGAATAATTCATTAAGAAATTAAGGGCTTAGTGCCTTTCTGTTAAGTTGGTCTTCAAAAGTTAGCTAAAATTACTTAACAGACCTCAGGGCCGTTTCACAGAAGCTCAAGAAGCCGCATGGGTGGGGACCACTCGGATCCCCCCACCCCTGTACATCTGTCAGTGTTCCCAGAAATTGAGTCCAGGGATGCAGACAGAAGTGTCCGTGTGTCGGGCCTGGGGCTGTGGGACGCTGCCCTGGTTCAGGATGGTGATCAGACTTGCTGGGAGCAGCAGATAGGTCTGCTGGTGAAACTAGCAGGGCTCCCTACCCCTGCCTCGGGAGGGCCAGCAGGAGGCTTCTGGAAGTTTCTGACGGGATGCACAGGAGTTTCTGAACTGGGTTCAGAGCAGGGTGGGGTACGTGTTCACACACATTATTGCATACACCCGTTATTACACATTTAACAACTATTGGTGTGTTTAGCATTAAATGGCATGGGTCCGAAACACTCCCAGCTGGTCCCTTCTCTGCCATGTGACTGACGCCACCAAAGGGAAGGCATGATTTGATGTCAGCTGTTGCCAACTCGGGCAGAGGAAGGGACATCAATGTTGGAAAACATCGTCTTGTGTACATTGATAACATTGTGTCATTTTAAATCTGATTTTCCACCTTTTTTGTTGTTTTGCTCACGAGGTTGTGCCTGGGAGGGAACACCGCCCCTTTGTGTGAGCACGCGTGTGAACCAGGTTCAGGTCTTTCTTGGCCGGGGGTGGGGGGGAGGCGGGTGGGCGGCAGTAGGCAGGCAGGCAGTGTCCTGGCCGCAAAAGCTGGGAGAATTCGTCAGGAGAGAAAGCGAGTGCCCCGAAGCAGAACAGCGCAGGTGAAGCAGGGGCCAGGTGTCCTAGAACATGAGACCTGCAGACTCAGACTTGGTGCCGAGCCGCTTCTCAGTGGCCCCCAGTGCTTGGAGCACACTCAGGTGCACGCTCTTGAACACGTACTGTCCTTCCCTCCCCCCGGCCTTTTCACGGTGTGTTTCTCTCTGGTTCTTATATTGTTCAGAAACCATTAACACCTGCTCAGTCAGGTATTCCGCTTTGAGCTGAATGACAATTATTTGAATGGTAAAGGGTGTTAATATATAATTATTCACATTCATACCAGGACATTCACAGTTTAATCATTTCTCTGTAGGCTTCCTTAACTTTGAGCTTACAGTCTTAGGCATAATTCTTTTGTTAAATAAGTTTCGGGCACTCTGATTATTGGGAAGGTGATTACAAGCAGGCCCAGGTGCGGCATTGAGGCTGTCCCGCCCCCCACCTGCTCCAGCCTCCCTGGGTGGGGGGGGGGGGGGGCACCAGGTTCATTTCCGAGGGCTAATAGTCCAATCCGTCGGCGAGATGAGCTCTGTGATTGTGTTCCGGTGCGTCCAGGACCCGATGAGCGTGCGGGAGCATTTCTATTCATGAGCACCGTGCCCTGCTCGGCCTGGCCAGGCTTGGAAAGGGACCGGCTTAACCCTTTAGACCCTCTGTTCATCTGGACCCCTCCGTCCTCCTTAAAATAACTGAGGACCCCAAAGAGCTTTGGATTGTAAGGGCTCTCTATCTCCATTTACCATGCTGGAAATTAAACCTGTGAATTTCTTAATGCATTAATTTCCCTTAAGATAACAATGAATTCACTATATGCTATCAAAAATAATACATGAAAATGTTTCCAAAAACCAAAGTCTTACGAGAAGAGTGGCATTATGTTTACCAGTCTCTTCAACGTCTGCCTTAATGGAATACAGCTGGATTCCCACAGCCTCTGCTGTTTAATCTGTGATGCAATCACGTCATTTAGCTTACGGGAAACTCCTGTATACTTGTGAGAGCAGGAGAATAAGAAAGGCAAATAACATCTTAGTATCGCTGTGAAAATCCTCCTAAACAGCTCTTGGGGATCCCAAAAGCTCCCCAGACACCACTTTGAGGACCACTATTCTAGAATACCCAAAATTTGTATTGCTCCTAAAAATTACTCATTGTCTATATAAGGAGTAGTAAAAGTTTGTGGGTTTTGGATTTTTTTAATTTTTTTAAAGATTTCTTTATTTATTTTGAGAGAGGGAGAGTGCAAGCTGAGGGAGAGGGAGAATCTCAAGCAGGCTTCCTGCTGAGCATGGAGCCCAATGTGGGGCTCGATCTCATGACCCTGAGATCATGACCTGAGCCAAAATCAGGTCTGACACTCAACTAACTAACAGCCAACCAGGCGCCCCTATTTTATTTTTAAACTCATATCCCAGATTCCCTCTTCTTGGCCTTTAGCTGGAGATGTGTACAGCTGTGGGACTTGCCCTTCCCCGTCGGCTTCCCAAATCTTTAGCCCATTCCTCACACTCTGTCTGACATCAGCTAGATCCAGAATCAGAGCAGAGCCCCACACCTTGTCCCCAAGGTGGCAGGAGGGAATGTCACATCCGCGTGGACCTCGGGGGCCTGGGCAAAGGGGCAGCATCACCTCGCAGGTCCTTCTTTCTTCCCTGTTACCATTAGGGAAGGGAAATTTAAGACCCAAAGACACCATATTTCTGGCAGCCGAGCCAAGCCCCTGCCTTCAGTGGGTCAAGAGTGTATCTGTGGGACTGGACACAGAATGCTGTGCGGGGAGACCACACTTGTCTCCCCGGCGAGCAGGGTGAGCTCCTGTACATCGGGATGCCATCCACCCCTGCACAGGCTGTGGGCGATGCCGCCTCTCTGCCCTGCCTGGTGGGGGGCAGTGGCTGAGTAGCAGCCACCTATGGCTAGCCCAGAAGGGGGAGAGACGCAGGAACATCAGCAGAGGGCGTGAGGGTCTGCTGGACACTCCTGTTCCCTCCCAAACTGCTCTTTGGTTAAGGATGCGTCATTGTGTGCAGAGAAGAAGTGAGGGATGGACAGCCAGCCTTTAATCCGCACAGCCCTATGGACAAAGCGTTCTTCCCCCAGGTCAGTTCTGATAACCTTCGCAGGGCATATACCTTCATGCTCATCCCATCCTACCAGGATGAAACCAAGACTGAGGGGCAGGAAGAGGCTCACAGGTGTGAACCTCTGTGGTGGATGCTGAGGGATGCTGAAAGAGTGGGATGCCTGTGAAGGGGGTCTGTACCTGCGAGCCTGGTCCCCATGCTGGCCTGAGCTTCCTGGTGTCCCCTGGGACAGCCTGCTCCATCCTGAGCCCCGGCGACTTCTCACCCTCAAAGGAGAGGACCAGAGGCATGGCAGCTCTGAAGGATTCAGTAGGATAAACACGTTGCATGGTTCCTGGTACACAATAAGCGCTCAATAAATGTTAGCGTTTGTTATGATCATCATTGATTTTTAAGCAAATTGACCAAAATTTCCAAATGAATGTTTGAAATCACCATGCCCCTATTTCCCCAGCATTGCTCAGAACGTTTGAAGAACTTCTCTTTCAAAATAGTCTTCTAAATCTGCATTTGTATGACTGACTAGGCATTTATTGCCTGCTTACTGTGTGCCAAGAGCTACGTTCAGTACTTCAGAATACTCTGTGTTGGCAAATTTTCTTACCCAAGAATGGATTTGACTTGTGGAAAGTGATCCAGAATTCAGCCTATTGATCATTGGTCATTAGCAAAAACCTGTTTGGACCCACAGCGGTTGAGACCAAGAAATAGCAATCCGTCTTCACCTGACACCACATCAGCTGGCCCAGAATACAGCACCCAGGGGAGTAGCCAAGTGTTTTCTGGAAAAAGGTAGCGCTTCTCAAAGGTTTCCTTTGAAAGGAACATGCCTTCATCTCTGAGCATTCTGTTGGGTCGTCTTCCAGCCGAGCCTTGTGCACAGGTGGCCGCACCGGGCACAGGCCCATCCGTGAGGTGTCCGCCACCAGCTAGGAAAGGAAAGCTTGTGAAGATTTGTCACCCAGGGCTGAAGGGGTGTTGGGCTTAGAGCCAGTTGCACACGGGGGACGGCGACCGCTGTGTCATCGCACTGAGTTCTTAGAGGAGGCTCTCACAGGTGCAGGCACTGGTGTCCGTTTGGGAACAAAGGCCAGATTTCTCTGGCATGTCCATTACCAAAGCGGTCAGTCATGGGGTTAATCCTCAGAGCAATCACTGTTTGTACCCCAAAACCACAGGGCTTGTGCTCCATTGCTCCCCTTTGGTGTGTATCTTCTATTCTTGGAAGAAACTGGTAAACGGACACTGAGGAGGTGGGAGTGCAGAAAGACTCATCCAGAACAGAAGGCCTTAGCCAAGCCACTGGGCTTGGGACTGGCTTGCAGACAGACACCCTGTTACCAAAACCGGCTTCGGCAGTAGAGTGCCTGGGTCCCGCCCTCCAGGCCCCAGAGAGCAGCGGACCTGAGTCCGAGGCATCCAACCATCAGTGTGGACAGTAGTCAGACCATGGCCCTGAGCCTGATTTTGTCATTTGTTCAGAGAGAATAGTGATGGCAGCTTTGCAAACTGGGTGTTGGGGACTTAGCGGAAAATGAGCGAGAGCTCCTGAGAGCTCAGGAAGCTCTGTGTCTGGGAGGCGGTTAGGAAGGCGGGACCAGAGTAGGGCGGGGGGGGGGGGGGAGGGCTGGGCGGTGGCCAGGCCAGCTGCCTTCTAGTGCCTTCTTCCCACCCCTGTGCTGGAGAGTGCTGAGCTGTGCCTGGGAAGCCGGGGAGGCCAGGATGCCCCTGCATGTCTGAGGCATTCCTGCAGACACCTGCCTGTGGAGGCCAGCCCACTCTGTGTGAACCAGGTGCCCTAAAGTGTGAGAGTAGCAGGAAAGTACCTCTTTTTTGTGAATGTGAGAGACCGTGCATTCCGCCTCTGTATGTGGCTTTCGTAATGCCACCATTGGCTGTAAAACCATCACAGCCTCACACGCGGGGTGGGCAGAGTCCGCTGGGATGGGGTCTTGCCTGCGTGCCTGTGATCTGAGCTCTCAGCAGTGCCTGGGTCCCAGACGTCCACACACGAAAGAGGCCGCAGGGCCAGGCTCTCAGCTAGGAAAGAGTTCTTCTGGTTTAGCCCTTGCAGAGAAGGTAACAACGGACCATGGAGTGGCCTGTGCATGGCTCTAGATGGGAGCCTCTTGCCTCTGAAACAGCCACGGTCTGCCCAGTCATCTTCCCCAGCTTGCCCGGTTTGCAGGATCATTTCCCCTACTTGAAATGCCCCCTTATGCCCAGGAAACTGCTGCCTGCCTGTCGGGACCCAGGCCCCTGTCAGTTCCGCTTTGTGTCTCTCACCACCTCCTTGCCCTTGGAGATGACATTGGTGCCCCCCATCCCATGCCACAGGATTCTGCAGACTGTTCCGTAGTACATTTGAAATAAAGGTTGGCTGTGGGGCTCTGTGACCCACAGCCCCTCTCTCCAGCTGGGAGCGGCCCTGCAGTCTCTAGACTGAGCTCCTCCTGCAGTCCTGACCCGTCTGCACACCGCAGACTTCAGTTGGCAGCGTTGTGTCCGTGTGTTCCTGGCCTTGTGCTGTCCTGACCCAGATTGTGCGTCCACGGCGGATTTTCACACACTTCGTTTATCTCCGCATGCACCGTCCCACCGTCAGAAGCGCATGCCTGTGCACCTGCGCTCATCTGACATTCTCAGACACCTATGTTTAATTCATGTGGTTTGACTTGGTGGGGCACGGATAAATGAAAATGCTGTATTGATTCCTGAAGCTTTGGAGTGACCACCTGTAAACTTTCCTTTGCTTTTTCTGTTGCTTGTGGGTTTGTGCAGGCTCCAGCTAGCATGTTGAAGTCAATCAAGTTATTTTCACTCAAGCAATGTTCCATCTCCTAGCTACTGTGTAATATGTATATGATAGAGTGTGTGGAAGGAACGGACTAATTATTGACAAGTTTGCTACAGGCAGTCACTCGTAATGTCAGAAGAAGCTGCAACTGATGGGAATGAGTTTGGAGTTCTAGAAGGCCGTCTTCAGTGGACTCATTTATATTTATAAAGGCCCGTCAGTATGCACAGCCCTGGCCTCGGGCCTGCTTAGCAGTAGGGTGACCTGCTCTAGCCCCTCGGGAGGCACAGAGCTGAGCGGCTGGCTCTCTGCCGGCAGAGAACTGAGGCAGGCCTGCTGGTGCCCTCACCCTGCCAGACGCTGTCCAGTCCCCTGCCCACAAGCTGGTGAGAAAGCCTGCTGAGCGCTGCCCCACTGGCCAGCAGCAGCTGTTCTTCCCAAGCGCGTCTCTGTGGTTGCAGGGGCCCCATCGGTCTCAGTACTTAGGTCGGGACTGTGCACTTGGACAGAACCACATCCCCAACCCGTCCCCGGCCACATGCATAAGTTGAGCAGCTTCCTCTTGGCCTTGGCCGTCTCTGCTAATTGGAGGAACACCTGAGTTGAGCTGAAAAGGTGAGATAGATGCCCAGGTAGTCCCTTCTATGTCCTGGTGGCTCATATGGAAACGGTGCTGCTCTGTCTCCCATGGAAGGGGTATCTTCCCTGAGCACGGGGGCCAACCCCAAATGATGACAGGGAAGACCAGGCCCTGCTTACACCTACCCACCCTTTATTCATCCAGTAGACGCCCACTAGATGCCTACGCTGGGTCAGCCCCAGCACTGGACTGTTGGGATGGAGACCCATAAGGCAGGTTCTTGCTCTCAGAGAGCTGGGTCGAATAGAAGGGACTCCCATGGTGACTATACTGAGAACATTGGGGGCTGAAAGGGGCCTTGCAGAGGAGAAATAGTTTGCGGGGGATGTGACCTAGGTTCCTTTTTAAATGGGTATCTTGAACTTCAGGGAGATTGATTAAAGAGAAGGTGTTTAGAAAAATATTTCCCTCTATGTTTTTCAACTTATTTTTTAAATTAACCTATAGTAAAATTAACTTTTTGAGGTGTATGGTGCTATGAATTTTAATACATGTATGGATTTCTGTAACTGCCACCATAGTTAGGATTCAGGTTGCAACATCCTAAACCCTCCTGTCCCTTTGTTGTCACAGCTGCCCCACCCCCACCCCCCCATCTCTCTGCTGACTCTTAGCAACCACTGATCTGTTCTCCATCCCCGTGAGAATATCACATAGATGGACTCACTCTTTAACCTTTGGGCCCTGCCTTCTGTCATTCAGCTTAATGCCTTTGAGATCCATCCAAATTGTTGTATGTAGCTACCGTTTATGCCTTTTAATTGTCATATTCCATGGTGTAAATATGCCCTCATTTGTTTATATAATTTTTATGATAGCCATTCTAACAGATACGTAATGCCCTCATTGTGGTTTTAATTGGCACCTCCCAGATGGTCAGTTAGGTTGAACATTAACTCATGTGCTCATTTACCATTTGTCCGCCCTCCTTGATGAGCTGTCGGTTCAAGTCTTTTGCCCTTTTTTTAATTAGGTGGTTGGTTTTGTTACTGTTGAATTTAGAGAGCTCTTTATATATTGTGGTTTTAAGTTCTTTTGTTGGGTATATTATTTCCAAATATTTTCTCCCAGTCTCTTTCTTGTGTTACATTCTACCATCACTGACTTACACAGACTAGTGTTTTTTTCATTTCAATGAAGTTCAATTTACTATTTTAATTTATGGATTGTGCTTTTGATGACATGTCTAAGAACCGTCTGCCTAATTCCAGGTCACAAAGATTTTCTCCTGTAGAGATACAATCTATTTTGAATTAATTTTTATAAGGTGTAAGGTTTACATCAGGATTTAGTATGTTGCATGCAGATAACCAGTTTTCCAACACCACTTTTTGAGAATATCCTTTTTTCATTGAAATGCTTTTGTACCTTGGTCAGAAACCGTTTGGACATATTTCTGTGGGTCTCTTGGAAATCTCTATTAGGTTGCATCAATCTATGTGTTTATCCCTTTATAAATTTCACATCTTGATTACAGCATTGTAAGTCTTAAAAACCTGCTAGTGCAATTTCTCCAACTTTTTTTCTTTTTCAAAATATTTTGAGTATTCAAGTTCCTTTGCCTCTCCATGTAAGTTTTAAAATCAGTTTGTCTATATCTACAATAAATCCCCCTGGGATTTTGACTGGAATGGAAATAAATTTATAGATCAGTTTGTGGAGAACTGAAATTTTTATATTGAGACTTCCTATCCATGAGCATAATATTTCTCTCAAATTATTTAGGTATTCTTTGATTTCTTTTAACAGAATGTCATCATTTTCGGTATAAGGATCTTGTATATAAGTTTGGACTTACATCTAAGTATTTTTGGTTGGACCTATTATCAGTAACCCTAGAACTGAGATTTTGATGTGTTGACTTTGTATCTAGTGACCTAGCTAAACTCATTCTTAGATTTTTTGGGGGGGGGTAGATTCCTGGGTATTTTAACATAGACAATCATGTTGTCTATAAATAGGGACGGTTTTCTTTTTTCCAAAATGTGTGAACTTTTATTTATTTTTCTTGCTTTATTGCAGTGGCTAGAACTTCCACTATGATGTTGAATAGTAGTGGGCATCCTTGCTTTTTTCTTAATCTTGAGGGGAAAGCATTCAGTTTTTCACTATTAAGTATGATGTTAGCTCTAGGTTTTGGTTTGGTTTTGTTTTTTTGTTTTGTTTTGTTTGTTTTTGTCAATACCATTATCAGTTTGAGGACATTACTGAGAGCTTTTATCATGAACAGATGTTGAATTTTGTTAGCATTTTATTTTTGCCTCAATTGATAAAATTATTGTTTTTCTCCATTAGGCTGTTAATATTATGGATCATATTAGTTGATTTTTAATATACTTCATTTTTAGAGCAGTTTTAGATTTTCAGAAAAAAAAATAAGAATAAAACTGGTTCCCACCATCCACCAGCCATTTAGTTAATTATTCAAATCCAGTGTACCGTATAGCAGTATGAGAATCTTGTACCCCCATGGGAAACAACTTTATCAATTAGAGTGTGTATATGAAATTCTTTTTGCCTTTAGTCTTACAGACTCTACTTATTTCCAGACTTACTTGGTTCGCCACTTTCCCTCCCACCAACTTTAGAGGGGTTGTTCTTAAGTTGTAATACACTTAGATTCTCTTGTCACGGTCTGCACTCATTCCTGGGATCTCCAATCTTCTAAATGCTTTTTGTGTGTTGTTAATTTGCATATATTGCATATAAGGTTTTTCTGTGTCTATTGCTTTTCCTTTTTCAGAATGTCACATAATCATACAGTATGTAGCTTTTTTGGACTTGTTTCCTTCACTTAGCAATATACATTAAGATAATTCCATGTCATATGGGGCTTGATGGTTCATTCTTTGTATGACTGAATAATACTCCATTATATGGGTGTTCCATCGTTCACCCATTTATCTATTGAAGGACATCTGAGTTGCTTCTGGTTTTTACCAATAAGTGAATAAAGCTGCTATCAACATTCATACGCAGGCTTTTGTGTGGTCATAGGTTTTCAGATAAGTTGACTAGATATTCAGGAGTGCAATTACTGGTTCATATAGTAAACTTCTGTTTAGTTTTGTAAGAAACTGCCAAATTTTCTCCAAAGTAGCTATATACCATTTTGCATTTTCATCAGCAGTGAATGAGTATGCCTGTTGATTCACATCCTCATCAGCAATCAGTACCGTCAAAATTGGGGGTTTGTGTAGCCATTCTAATAGGTGTATAATTATATCTCAGTGTTTTAATTTGTATTCCCTGATGAGCAATAATTTTAAAAACCTCTTCATATGCTTCTTTGTATCTGTATATCTTCTTCAGTGAGATATCCTTTTGCCATTTTATAATTGGGTTGTTTATTTTCTTATTGTTGAGTTCTTAAGAATTCTTTGTATAGTTTGGTTACAAATCCTTTATCAGATATGTGTTTTCCAAATATGTTCTTTCAGCTTGTGGTTTTTCTTCTCAGTGTCTTAACAGCACTTTTCACAGAGAAGAAAATAGCTTTAGTATGGTCCAATTATTTTTCTTTCGTAAATCATACTGTGTCTAAAAACTTTCCCCTAATCACCTAGATTTTTCTACTGTATTATCTTCTGGAAGTTTTATAGTTTTGCCTTTTAGATTTAAGTCTATGATCCATTTTTAGTTTTTGTGAAAGATGCCTGGTCTGTATCTAGATTTTTTTTTTTTTTTTTTTGCATATGGCTGTTCAGTTGTTCCAGAACCATTTGTTGGAAATCCTGTCATTTTTCCATTGAATTGCCTTTGCTTCTTTATTTGAGTGGATATGTTTCTATTCTGTCCCATTAATTTATGTATCTATTCTTCCATTAATACACCCTCTCTTGATTACTGTAGCTTTATATATATGTTCATTTTTCAAATATTGAATCAGCTTTACATTTCTCAAACTCCACTTAATTTTGCTAATTCTTTTTATATATTGCTGAATTTGATGTGCCAGTACTTAGTTGAGAATTTTTGCATATATATTAATAAGAAATATTAATCTGTACTTCTCCGGATTTTGACTTTATCTGGTTTTCTGGTTTTCCACTCTCATAAAATGTGTTAGGGAGTGTTCCCTTCTCTTCTGCTTTCTATAGATTATCCTGAGTTGATATATTTCTTCTTTAAGTGTTTGATAGACTTTACTGGTGAAATTATCTGGCCCTAGTGATTTCAGAAGATTTTAAACTCTGAGTTCAAGTTCTAACTGTTCCCAGTTATCTGCATTATCTTGGATGTGATTTGACAGTTTGTCGTTTTTGATACATTAGTCTATTTTATCTGTGTTGTTGAATATTGTACATAGTTATTTGTAGGAATACTTCAGTCTCCAGTTAATGTCTGTGAAGTCAGTCATGACATCCCCTTTTTTGGGTCTAATGTTGATAACTTATTTCTTCTCTTTTTATATCAGTCTTGCTAAAGGTTTATCAATTGTATTGATCTTTTCAAAGAAGCCAGTTTTGGTTTCGTGTATTTTACTCTATCATTTTTCTTATTTCAATTTCATTGTTTTCTGCTATTACCTTTATTTCCTTCTTGGGTGTTTGGTGTTTTTGTTTTTCGGTTTTTTGTTCTTCCTTGTTTAAATTGGAAGCTGAAATTATTAATCTGAGACCCTTCTCTAATATATGCATAAGGGGCTCTTGGGTGGCACAGTCGGTTAAACATCGAGCTCTTGGTTTTGGTTCAGGTCATGATCTCAGGGTCCTGAGATCGAGCCCTACATTAAGCTCCATACTCTGCTTGAGATTCTCTCTCCCTCACCCTCTGCCCCTCCCACTTCTGCGCACACACATGCTCTCTTTCCTTCAAATAAATAAATCTTTAAAAGAATAAAAAATAAATAAAATATGCATTTATTGCTGTATATTACCCGCTAAATATTGCTTCAGCTATATCCTATGATTTGCGATATGCTGCATTTTCAGTTTCATTCAGTTCAATGTATTGGGTTTTTTTTTTTCTTTTTAAATATCCCTTAAGACTTCTTCTATGACCCATGGGTTATTTCAAAGTGCCTTATTTTCAGGGCACCTGTGTGTCACGGTTGGGTAAACATCCGACTCTTGATTTTGGCTCAGGTCATGATCCCAGGGTCATGAGATTGAGCCCTTCATTGGGCCCCAGGCTCAGCTGGGAGTCAGCTTGAGATTCTCTCTCTGCCCTTCCCCGCTGCAGACGCACATTCTCTCTCTCTCTCTCTCTCTCTCTCTCTCCCTCAGATAATAAATCCTTAAAAATAAATAAATGTGCCTTATTATCTGTCCAAACATTTGAAGGTTTCCAGTTACCTTTTTGTTCTTAATATCTAGTCTAATTCCTTTGTGATCAGAGAATATGACTTGAATGAATTCAACTATTTCAAATTTGTTAAAATTTGTTTCATGACCCAGAATATGGTATATTTTGGTCAGTTTTTTGTGTGCATTTGAAAAGAATATATGTTCTGTTGTTATTGGGTAGAGTGTTGTGTAAATGTCAGTTGAAACCAGTTGGTTGATGGTGTTTTTTCATTTCTGTATTCTTGATTTTCTGTCAACTCTCTTTCAGTTATTGAGAGAGAAGTCTCCAAGTATGACTGTGAGTTGGTCAAATTCTCCTTTCAGTTTTGTCAGTTTTTGCTTTATGTATTTGAAACTCTCTTATTAGGTGCATAAACATTTTGGGTTGCCATGTCATCTTTGTGAGCTGTCCCTTTTGTCACTGTATAATTGTGGTAAAAATTGATTCACCCCTGGAAATTGTTTGAGCTCTTAAATCTACTTTGATAATTACTTTTCTTAGATTACTATTTACATGGTATACTTTTTCCATCCTTTTAGTTTTAAGCCATCTGTGTCTATTATTTAGAGTGCATTTCTTGTAGGCAGCACATACTTAGGTTATTTTTTTTCAATCCCTCTGACACACTATTATCTTATTGGTAAAGACCATTTACATTTAATGTAATTATTAATATGACAGAATTTCTATCCAAATGTAACATTTATTGCATTTATTCTTATTTTTTATATTTTTATTACATAATTATTTTCTGTCTTGTTTTTCATTTCTCTTTCTCCTTCCCTTCTTTTGGGCTATTTTAACTTTTTTTTTCCTTAGCATTTTAGTTTATCTGTTAGGTTTTTGACTATTTTATCTGTTTATAGGGATTACAATACTTATATACTTACCTTTCACAGTCTAATTGGAATTCATATTGACCACCTTACCACATACAGATCCTTGGGTTCTCATTTTATGTTGCAGTGTCTTATGTTTTGCAGTTATATTATTGAAAATCTTATCTGATAATGTTATGATTTTACTGTCAATCATCAAATGTATTTTAAAGATCTCAACAGAAAAACAGTCTGTGATACTTAGCCAGAAAATTACCATTGCTTTTGTTCTGCCTTTACTGCCACCCCCTCCAGGCTCACATGCCTCCTTCTAAAGAGCTTCCTTCAGCAGTTCTGGCTCCTGTCTGCTGGCAGAATGTGATCTTCGTTTCTATCTGAACATGTCTTTATTTTAGCTTTATTTCTGAAGAATTTTTTGGTTGTTGCTTTTTTTTAAACAATTTCCCTTCTGAATTTCGGGAGTTTTTTTTTAAATTTTTATTTATTTTCTTATTTGAGAGAGTGTGCGTGAGCACAGGCAGGGGGAGTGGCAGAGGGGGAGGGAGAAGCAGACCCCTCCCCCCCCAAGCAGAGAGCCTAATGCGGGACTCCATCCAAGGACTCTGGGATCATGAGCTGAAGGCAGACGCTTAACCGACTGAGCCACCCAGACGCCCTGTGAAGAGTTTGTTGTTGTTAACTGGATATGAATTCTGAGTTTCTTCCAGCACTTTAAAATTGCTTTTTCACCTCCTTCTGACCTCTGTGGTTCTGATGAGAATTCTGCAGTCATTCAAATCTGTGTTCCTCTATAAATAGCACATCATTTTTCTCTGGTTGTTTTTGAGTTTTTTTTTCTTTATCTTTAGATTTCACCAGCTTCATCAGGAGATGTCTGGGAGTAGATTTCTCTGGGTGTGTCCTGTTTGTGGTTTACTAGGCTTCTTAAACCTGTCCTTGTATATCTTTTGCCAGATTGGAAAAGTTCTAGCCATAATTGGTTCAAATTGTTTTGTACACCATACTCTTTTTCCTTTTCTTCTGGAACTCCAGTAACATGACTGTTAGACCTTTGGCTTTGTCCTAGATGTCCCTGAGGCACTTTCTGGGTTTTCGGTGTTTGCTTTTAACATGTTTTTCTCTGTTTTTCAGACCGGATAAGTTCTGTTGACTTGAATTCATTGACTCTTTCCTCTGGCATCTCCATTCTGCTATTGAGACCATGCAGTTTTTACATTTCCTGTTTTTCTGCCCTGAATTTCCATTTGATTCTTCTTTGTAACATATATTTCTTTGAAATTTTGCATCTTCTCATTTGTTTCAAGGGTATTTTCCCTTCTTGAAGCATTTATAGATCCTTTAAGGTTATCAGACAACGTATGTGAAATTATCACGTTGTACACTTTCAATATCTTACAGTTTTATTTGTCAGTTAATCCTTAAAACACCAGGGAGAAAATGTTGTCAGGTGGTCCAACTCCTGTGTCATCTCAGCCTTGATGTCTGTTGATTATCTTTCCCAAGACGAGTTGCGGTTTTTCTGATTCTTTGCTCTGTTGGTGAAGTCATTTTGGGTTGTACCCTGATCACTTCGACAGTCTGAGTCTCGTGGGAGTCAGTGTATAGCAGTGCTGCTTTTGCTCAGGAGGCACTCAGCCTGGATGGATTTGGCTCCTGAGTTCTGACCGGGCTTCTCTGCAGGTTGTGGTTTCCATGTCCACATCCTTTTCGAGTGTGCCAGCCTGTGAGTCCGTCACTGGCGAGTCTGGACCCTTTCCTCAGTTCTCCAAGTCTTTGATTCCGGGTCACATCCACATGTGCCCAGGTCAGGGCTGAGGCCAGGGATTTACAAACAACTTACCAGTGTGTTTTCCCAAACTTCTCTCTCTCCACAGCCTCCCTGCTACTTTCCGGTTCTCAGAGATCCCATTTGGTCCCCACTCGTGATTTGACCTTACTTGCCCCACTCTGTCACACACTTCCTCCACATGGAGCTGAGCACTTAGAAGACAGAGGAGAAAAGCAGCAGGGGCTTGCCCACCTGTGGGGCCCCAGCTCCTCCCAGCAGAAAGGGACGTAAGCCTCAGGATTGTTTGCAGGCTGTGGTGCAAGAGTTCAGAGATCATACCAGAAAGAGAGCGATTCCTCCACTCCGAGCATCAGGACACCCTTTTCCCTCCTCAGGGTGAATGAGAGCTCCTGGGTGCTCCATGTGCACTGGCGGCTCCTTTGGGGTCCAGGCCACAGTAAGTCTGGGCTCTGGGGAACACAGGTGAAATGGTATACTCGTGTATCATTTCAGTGTTTTCCTCAGGTTCTCCTGTTTATTTTCTACAGCCCTCTGCATTCTGCCCAGATTCTGGAAAGGCAGCCCATAGGAAACCAGGGGGAGCATGCTCCCTGTTCCCTTTCGTCTTCCTGTGCTTCCTCCCAGGCTCACTCCTGGACCGTCGGAACGCACTGTGAGAATGGTCAGGTGGCATCAGGTCAAGTCAGCCCTGTCTGTGCTTCAGGATGCATCATATCAAAACTCTGCCCTAGATCCCCTGGGTCAGAGAACTGGCTTCACACGCCCAGGTTATCTGGGACTCCAGGGTGCCAGCCTGGGCACTCCCTCTGTGCCAGGGGCAACAGAAGGCACATCCTAGAAGTGAAAAGCCCTTGGAGACTTGAAAACCTATCAGATAGTCACAGTGCACGCCATGGATACCAGGCCATCGGATGCCATGCCATTGGATGCCATGGCCAGGGAATCCTGCAGGGGCTTGGGCTCTGCCGTCTTGTCCACGGAGACATGGCAAAAAAATTCCACTGGCCCTTGCGGGCAGCGCCCTGCCCGGTGCAGGATAGCTGCTGAGACACTCGGCTGGAAGGGCCCAGGGGGCAGCCAGCCTTTTGTGGGCTCCAGGCACACCTGTGCATGTGCACCTGAGTGTGCCAGCTAGCTGCAGCCTGGTGGTAGAGAGCCCCATGGCCTGGGCAGCTGAAAGACGGCCCTCTGTCGGAAACTGCACCCTGCAACAAAGGTCACCTTGAAAGAGTGATTCTGCCCTCAAGAACTTGAAAGCGTGGTCCTCTCCCTCACCGGAGAAGAGGTGGCTGAGTCTCCGACTTGGTTTTAAAGAGAATTGGTCTCCAGGCCCAGCCCTGCCATTGACCATCTGTGCTCAAGCTTGGCAGTGTTTCGTGGGGTATGGGACATGTCTGTCCAGGGAGCTCTCACAACGGTGTTTGTCACTGGGGAGTAGGCAGAGGCCCAGGGGAAGGAAGACACCGGCCCCTGGTCAGTTCCTCCCATTCAGCATGTGGAGTTGGTATCTGAGGGCTCCCTTATCAGAGCCACACTTGGCTCTGTCAGTCCGGGTGCACCAGTGAAGGCTCCCTGATCTCGACTCCCACAACTAGTGTGAGAAGAGCTCCCATAAAACCCTGGTGTCCATGACGTAGAATGACATCTTCCATGGCCAGTGTTAGAAAATCACCTCATCAGACTTGGACCTCATAGATATTTATAGAACACTACACCCCAGAACCAAAGAATACTCATTCTATTCTAATGCCCATGGAACATTCTCAAGAATAGACCATGTTCTGGGACACAAAACAGGTCTCAGCCGATACCAAAAGATTGAAATTATCCCCTGCATATTCTCAGACCACAACGCTCTGAAATTGGAACTCAACCACAAGGAAAAATTTGGAAGAAACTCAAACACTTGGAGACTAAGAACCATCCTGCTCAGGAATGACTCGATAAACCAGGAAATCAAAAATCAAATTAAACAATTTATGGAGACCAATGAGAATGAAAATACAACAGTCCAAAACCTATGGGATACTGCAAAGGCAGTCCTAAGGGGGAAATACATAGCCATCCAAGCCTCACTCAAAAGAATAGAAAAATCTAAAATGCAGTTTTTATATTCTCACCTCAAGAAGCTGGAACAGCAACAGAGGGACAGGCCTAATCCACACACGAGGAAGCAGTTGACCAAAATTAGAGCTGAAATCAATCAAGCAGAAACCAGAAGTACAGTAGAGCAGATCAACAGGACTAGAAGCTGGTTCTTTGAGAGAATCAATAAAATTGACAGACCACTGGCAAGACTTATCCAAAAGAAAAGAAAAAGGACCCAGATTATTAAAATTATGAATGAAAAAGGAGAGGTCACGACGAACACCATTGAAATTGGAAGGATTATTAGAAATTTTTATCAACAGCTATATGCCAATAAACTAAGCAATCTGGAAGAGATGGAATCCTTCCTGGAAACCTATAAACTACCAAGATTGAAACAGGAAGAAATTGATTTCTTAAACAGGCCAATTAATTATGAAGAAATTGAGTCAGTGATAAACAACCTTCCAAATAACAAAACTCCAGGCCCGGACGGTTTTCCTGGGGAATTCTACCAAACATTCAAAGAAGAAATAATACCTATTCTCCTAAAGCTATTTCAAAAAATAGAAACAGAAGGAAAGCTACCAAACTCATTCTATGAGGCCAATATTACCTTGATCCCCAAACCAGGCAAAGACCCCCTCAAAAAGGAGAATTACAGACCGATTTCCCTAATGAATATGGACGCCAAAATCCTCAACAAGGTACTTGCTAATAGAATCCAACAGTTCATTAAAAGGATTATCCATCACGATCAAGTGGGATTCATACCTGGGATGCAAGCGTGGTTCAATATTCGCAAATCAATCAGCGTGATACATCATATCAACAAGAAAAGACTCAGGAACCATATGATCCTCTCAATCGATGCCGAAAAAGCATTTGACAAAATACAGCATCCTTTCCTGATTAAAACCCTTCAGAGTGTAGGAATAGAAGGTACATTTCTCAATCTCATAAAAGCCATCTATGAAAAGCCTACTGCAAATATTATTCTCAATGGGGAAAAGCTGGAAGCCTTTCCCTTAAGATCAGGAACACGACAAGGATGCCCACTCTCGCCACTATTATTCAACATAGTACTAGAAGTCCTTGCAACAGCAATCAGACAACAAAAAGGGATCAAAGGTATTCAAATCGGCAAAGAAGAAGTCAAAATGTCTCTCTTCGCAGATGACATGATACTCTATATGGAAAACCCAAAAGAAGCCACTCCCAAACTATTAGAAGTTATAGAGCAATTCAGTAATGTGGCGGGATACAAAATCAATGCTCAGAAATCAGTTGCATTTCTGTACACGAATAACGAGACTGAAGAAAGAGAAATTGGGGAATCCATCCCATTTACAATAGCACCAAAAACCATACGTTACCTTGGAATTAACTTAACCAGGGACGTAAAGGACCTATATTCTAGAAACTATAAATCACTCTTGAAAGACATTGAGGAAGACATAAAAAGATGGAAAGATATTCCATGCTCATGGATCGGAAGAATTAACATAGTTAAAATGTCCATGCTACCCAGAGCAATCTACACTTTCAATGCTATCCCGATCAAAATACCGATGACATTTTTCAAAGAACTGGAACAAATAGTCCTTAAATTTGTATGGAACCAGAAAAGGCCCCGAATCTCCAAGGAACTGTTGAAAAGGAAAACAAAGCTGGGGGCATCACAATGCCGGATTTCGAGCTGTACTACAAAGCTGTGATCACAAAGACAGCATGGTACTGGCACAAAAACAGACACATAGACCAATGGAACAGAATAGAGAGCCCAGAAATGGACCCTCAGCTCTTTGGGCAACTAATATTTGATAAAGCAGGAAAAAACATCCGGTGGGAAAAAGACAGTCTCTTCAATAAATGGTGCTGGGAAAATTGGACAGCCTCATGCAAAAGAATGAAACTTGACCACTATCTCACACCATACACAAAAATAAACTCCAAATGGATGAAAGACCTCGATGTGAGACAGGAATCCATCAAAATTCTAGAGGAGAACATAGGCAGCAACCTCTACGACATCGGCCAAAGCAACCTTTTTCATGATACATGAAACAAAGGCAAGAGAAACAAAAGATAAAATGAATTTATGGGACTTCATCAAGATTAAAAGTTTCTGCACAGCCAAGGAAACAGTCAGAAAAACTAAGAGGCAGCCCACGGAATGGGAGAATATATTTGCAAATGACACTACAGATAAAGGACTGGTATCCAAGATCTACAAAGAACTTCTCAAACTCAATACACGAGAAACAAATAAACAAATCAAAAAATGGACAGAAGATATGAACAGACACTTTTCCAATGAAGACATACAAATGGCTAACAGACACATGAAAAAATGTTCAAAATCATTAGCCATCAAGGAAATTCAAATCAAAACCACACTGAGATACCACCTTACGCCAGTTAGAATGGCAAAAATTGACAAGGCAGGAAACAACAATTGTTGGAGAGGATGTGGAGAAAGGGGATCCCTCCTACATTGTTGGTGGGAATGCAAGTTGGTACAGCCACTCTGGAAAACAGTGTGGAGGTCCCTTAAAAAGTTAAAAATTGAGCTACCCTATGACCCAGCCATTGCACTACTGGGTGTTTACCCCAAAGATACAGACGTAGTGAAGAGAAGGGCCATATGTACCCCAATGTTCATAGCAGCAATGTCCACAATAGCTAAATCGTGGAAGGAGACGAGATGCCCTTCAACAGATGACTGGATTAAGAAGCTGTGGTCCATATATACAATGGAATATTACTCAGCTATCAGAAAGAACGAGTTCTCAACATTTGCTACAACATGGGCGGCACTGGAGGAGATAATGCTAAGTGAAATAAGTCAAGCAGAGAAAGACAACTATCATATGATTTCTCTCATCTATGGAACATAAGAACTAGGAAGATCGGTAGGGGAAGAAAGGGATAAAGAAAGGGGGGGTAATCAGAAGGGGGAATGAAGCATGAGAGACTATGGAGTCTGAGAAACAAACTGAGGGCCTCAGAGGGGAGGGGGGTGGGGGAATGGGATAGGCCGGTGATGGGTAGTAAGGAGGGCACGTATTGCATGGTGCACTGGGTGTTATACGCAACTAATGAATCATCGAGCCTTACATCGGAAACCGGGGATGTACTGTATGGTGACTAACATAATATAATAAAAAATCATTATAAAAAAAAAAAGTTTTGAGGACCCCCCCCAAAAAAAAAAAAGAAAAGAAAATCACCTCATCAGCCCCTGTGGGAGGCTGATGACCTACAGTCCACCTAGAGAGGATGTAGAAAGCAGTCTTGGGTTGGGTGTTCATGGTGGGAATGTGTAAGTGGCCACCTGCACGGAGATGAAAACGGCTGTGTCCTTAAGGTAAGGGAGCTCTAAGCAGCCAGTCGGCCTCCAGCAGGGCTGAGCTTGGCCCCACCGCATAACAGCCCAGTGGCCATCCTCCGAGGCTGGGGGAGGCAGGAGAGAGGATGGGGAGGAGAGGGTGAATGTGGCGTACAGAGGCCGCTCCGCACGGCTCTGGGGTCACGCCTGCTCCCTGGAGAGGGCCGTGAATGGGAGAGAGCCATCACCCTCTACTGGCTGCCTTTTGGGCCACCTGAAATGATGGTCCAGCGCTAAGGACTTAATGGACACTTCAACCTCCAGAAGATCTATTTTCCACATCCATGTATGTTAATTATTGTGAGCAGGTTTTACTGCATTTTAGAATGACACTTAACAACTGAGAGCGTCAGCCCCTCCTCGAAAGGAGAGCAGTGTCACCCTCCGATTCTGTGCAGGTTAGGGTTAAAGGCACTGTCGCTGCGAGCTGCTCAAACTAATTAATGCATTTGCTCCCTACAGGGTGAAATTGAGTTTTCAGATACATTTATAAAACGATGTGCTTGATTGCTAAATATTGCATTCTTCAAGCTATTTTTCCTAATATGTTGCACGGTATGGACAAGGTGAGAAATTATTTCCCATGAAAAATTGACAGTGAAGCTGCAAATGTTTGATAAACTCTGTGCTCGTGTACAGACATACGGTTGTTTTAATATACGACACTTTTATGTCTGGGAAGGGAGGTGCTGGGTGCTGTGGCCTGTGATCCTGGTGCTTGTCGGGGCTGGCGCGGGAGGGGCACCCCGGCTTCCCAGGAGCGTCTCTGCCCCAGGCGAGCTCGCACACACACCTCTCACCCTAGCCCTCCAGGTCTGGTAACGTTCCAGGCTCTCCTGGAAATCCCGCGGCATCACAGAAACAAACCCCCACTCCGCGCTCTCCCAGAAAGGCAGGAACCGGGCCTCTGCCTCCTGCACAGTCTCCACCACGGCCGCTCTCCCAGCTGCTTCTCCAAGACCAGCGCCCCGAAATCGCTTCCTCCCCAAGTCACCACCTCCTCCCCATCACCAGGCAGCCTGCCTTCTTTTTTCTTCCTCTTTTTGTTTGTGTTTCTGTTTGTTTGTTTTTAAGTGAGGCATAACAACAGCAGCAACAATGATAATGATTAACAGTTTGATTT
Source organism: Ursus arctos (assembly GCF_023065955.2). Lineage (NCBI taxonomy): Eukaryota > Metazoa > Chordata > Mammalia > Carnivora > Ursidae > Ursus > Ursus arctos. The sequence continues at coordinate 2,821,247 of NW_026623089.1, read as the reverse complement.
CAGAACCCGCTCTGAAGAAATCACAGTAAACAGAGTGTGTTTGCCTAAGGAAACCCTCCGAGCAATCAGCCGGTAACACAACTGCATGTGCTAATGAACCCAAAGCTGTTAATGTGGTTTCTTCAGTTAAATTGATTCATGAATTTTGAAGAGAACATTATCTAATGAATTTTCTTTGAATAGAAAGCAATTAAAAGGACAAATCAGTCTGATTAACCCCAAAGTCACCTCCTGCCACAAATGGTGTACAGTTTGAAATTATATCATAAAAAACGAGAGCACATTTGCTATCTTTTTGCCCTCTACTAATCCATGTAAATTAATGAACAACAAAGTTAATTTCTTTGATGACCCTGTTCTAGTATCACCTGGATTATGCTGATGTTTAATTTGCTTAATGTTATAATAAAGACTAAACAGATTTTTTTTTCCAGTGAAGTGATTATCATTCCCTTCCGTTAAGAAGTGATTTTTATTATTTAACACGCATGTAAGGGTGTGTTTCCTTTAAGAACCAAATCGCACTTTGCCAGCTTGGCACCGAGTGTAATCAGTGCTATTATGGACACACTCTGGAACGCCGCTGCTGCCCGGGGAAGCCTTCCCTTTGTTGTTGCCCCCGGGAACTCCCGCCCCCGGAGGGCTTGGTGCCCCCGCCGTGGGGGACGTGGCTCCGTGTCCAGTGCTCCTGAGCCATGTGTTCCCTTTGGAAAGACAATAGGTATCGATTCAGACCAGCCCCCTCCACATCCCCGGGAAGCCACTCTAAAACCTGACGGCAGAGGGAGAGAACGTTCTCATGCATTCACCTGTTCATTCCTGCGGCGGGACGAAGAGCAAATGCAATTTGATGGGGTTAGTCAATTAAAATGGGAATAAGGTTATTTTATTTTGCAGCCCTGTTCATTACAGATGCCTGGAGCCAAGGTCACCGCCAGCCCCATGGACCGTGGTGTCTGGCACTCTGAGCCTGCTTGATGCAGGATGTGGACAGCTAGCATAAACTCACAGCCCAGCCCGTGGCTCCTTTCTCCTTCTGTGTCCCAACTGAAGTTGGAAATCAACCAGCGGTGTAAGAGGTTCTGAAGTCAGTAGGCAGACAGGGCCTTCTGTGCTTATTAACTGAGCTGCTTACGCATTGACAGACGCAGGTCCTGGAAGAGAGAGCCTCACGCAGCCCTGGGTGGAACCAGGGGAAGATGAGAGGAAGCTGCAGGTCTGGGGTGCACGGTTGTGGGATACCTGCGAAGGGGCCAGCCCGCGTGGTGCCAGGGACCAGCTGAAGGGACCGTGTGTGAAGGCCGTGCTTTAACTGAGAGTAGCACCTCTATTTATGTGGCTGAGTTTCCTGTGCGGGACTGGCAGCCCTTTACGTCGGAGTTGTGGGGGCCGTTGGTCCACCTCATGTCACTCTGTGTTCTGCCTTTCAGATTCATTCACCGCACAGGTGTTGTGGAAGCTGCTGGAGGCTGTGAAATTTGGAGACACGGTTTCTTACCAGCAACTAGCAGCCCTGGCAGGCAACCCCAAAGCAGCACGGGCAGTGGGCGGAGCGATGAGGAGCAATCCTGTAAGTGGCGGTCAGCAAGATGTCAGCTTGGCCACGGTGGGTGGGTGGGCCTTGGCGCTGCACTTGGGGGCCGCGGGCCGCGTGAGGTAAGGGTGTCCTCCAGGCAGCCGGAGCAGCGCTGGATGGGGAGGAGAGGAAGCACTTGTGATGTCCCCCCTCCCCAAACAGGCATGGGCAGCACTGGTAGGTCTGCGCCCCTGCCCCCATCTTTGATGAGGGTGATCAGAAAGCTCTCACAAAAAGCACCCCCTCTATGGCTGTTGGAACCACAGGAACCCCTTGTCAGAGGCACGACCGAGGAGGACGGAGCCTGGAGAAAGTGGCACCCGGGCATTCATTCATCCAGTAACTGGGTGTATGGGGTGCCTTGCGGGTGCCAGACGCTCTTCCACGGGCCAGGACTACAGCCAGAAACAAAGCAGACAGGCTGCCCGTGTGGGTCATCGTTCTGGAAGGAGACACATACCAGGGTGCCTGACCCCTAGGGAGGCTGGAAATCTGACACTGGCATGCACGGGGGTGATTCACCGCGTTTGGGTGTGTCTTCCCCAAGGGGTGGCTCCATCCCCAAGCCCTTTTGTGTCCTTATCCCTCCTGTGCCTTTGTGTTCAGATTTTGCAGAAAGGGAGGTTCACTCCAGGCAAAGCCTGACTCACCGTGGGGTGGCCACGCGCCTGTCGTCCCCAGCAGGACAGAGGACACACTCTCGCGTGGACCGCAGGCCAACCTGTCTCAGAAAGCAAGTCCACGTGAGCGGGGGAAGAGGCCATAGTGCCCCCTGTCCACAGAGCAGCCAGGTCCACTGGGGGACCGTGCACAGCCGAGTGAGACCCGGAATATTCCTGTTCTCGTTAGCCCCATCCAGTGCCTGGCCGGGCTGCTAACACCTCCGTGACCTTTGCCCCCTGGAGCCGTGGGAGAGTCTATGATGGCATAGAAGCCTGCCATCCTATCAGGAGGAGGACCTAGGACCGTCATGTCCTGGGATAGGAAATTACTAGATCAGATAGACCTCACTTTTTGGAAAATTGCTGTAGCTTTGCTGTATATTTTTAGAGTCATTTTCATCCCTCTTCACCGGGGGGAGGCAGCGTTCGCACAGCCCGGCCTGCTGCCCTTGCCGCTCGCTCCCAGCTGCCTAAGGGCCGAGCCCCGGCGTCTCTGAGAGACGGCGTTTACAGACTGCCTTGTTTTTGTCTAAGAAGTGGCCCCGGCAGGTTCGTAGGGGATCGCACTGTCTTGTGTATCTAATCTGGAGAGTTCTCTGCTGTATTGAGATATCCCCGACGGTCCGGAGCAGTGTGTGATGTGGACGACCGGTCATGCCCATCCTGCGCCTCTCGGCGCCCCGCGACCCCAGCGACAGTGGCTCGCGAGCTCGGCCAGTGTTCTGTTTCTCAGTGGTTGTGTTTTCAGTGCAGGGTGGCCCGCCATGTCCTCCGGGTCGTCACTGCCACGCACCAAGTGCCCGGGTTTACCCTGCATGCGGCGTGACTCTGAATCAGATTCCAGTGTGATTTTTTTTACGTTTCCTGATGAAGTTTGAACCGCTTCATTCCTTGGGAGGGCCACGTCCTCTCCCAGGTGTTGAGCAGCTGGACTTTGCCCAGGCTAGAACGATGGCTGGGACTGTGCAAGACACGGCTCCCTGTCATGCCTTGTGAGAAGCGCTCTGGAAGCTAACAGGTTTCTGCCTGGCCTTCCGCATCCCACAGTCGCTGTGTCCTGTGCGAATCCTCCCTCTGTCCCAGATCTTCGTCCCTACTTCAGGCCAGGTGTCTACTCCTCGTGCCCTTTGTGGAGACTGGGTCACTCTTCTCACTCACGGAGGTGAGATTCAGTTCCCACCGTGTGCTGCAGGCGGGGGTGCCGATCCCCCCGCCAGGTGCACACCTCCCGTCTGGTGTTCTGCAAACGCGCTACCAGCAGGCGTGCAGACAGTGGCGGCCCCTCACCTGCCTTGTGTGCTGACAGCAGTTTCTCACTCTCTGCGGTGGAGACGCCGGCACTGTTCAGCGATCACGCTTGTGGCAATATTCAGAAACATTTATTGTTCGACAAGCAGCATGACTCTCTCCTCCTGCTATTAATCTCTATGAATGTCTCTGTTCAAATATGGCCCCAGTCACGGAAATTTATAAAATCGGATCTCACAAGGCTTAAAACTCTAATGTCCATAAAGTCCACGTATTGACTTCCCTGTCTCGTGCCCAACTGGAGAAGGGCCATGAGGACCCCAGGCGGGAGGACCGAGCAGGCTCCTGACCCCTCTTCTTGGTGCCGTCCTGTGCCAACAGCAGCCAGGCTGGGGGCGAGCCCTCGGGGCCGTCCATGTGTCAACTCGTGCCCGGCCCCTCGGCCCGAGGTGGTGGCCGAGACGCTGGCGGCTGCAGGACCGGAGCGGCGCCTCCCATCGCGGCGCTAGACCTGCCGGAGGTGCTCCTGCAAGGAGAACTTCCCTCGGCCTCCCAGGGAGCCCCGCAGGCCTCGAAGGGCTCCCCTCAGGTTGGTTTAACACCTCCTTGGAATGGACCACGGAGCACCCAAGAGGCGACCCAGGAACCTGCGGGGGAAAGGGGCCACGACCGACGTGGACGACCCACGTGGGCGCCCCGTTTCCTTGGCGCCGGCAGCCCCCCCCCCCCCCCCCCCCCCCGCAGCTCCAGCACGGCAGAGCATGTGGAGGCGCGCTCGCCGGTCGCCTCTCTGCTCGGGCCGAAGAGAGCGGTTGTGCGTTTCCGGAAGGAGGGCGACGAACGGGCTTGGCATGTCTCCGGGCGCACGAGGCTCGCCGCGCGTTAATTCCTGGGCGGGCTCGCAGTAGACGGGAGCACGTGCGGGTTCGCCTCACGGCCTTGGCTGCGGGCGTGGGGTCCTCTCCCCGCCCGCGGAAGGCACGGCTGCCCCTGGGGGTTGCGGGGGGTCTTCTCCCGTCCTCGGCCCGTGATTCTTCCAAGTTTTCCACAGAGGACTTGCTGGCCCGGGTGAGCCGGTTCGGCAGGCTTCCGGAAGGTGCGCGCTCCCACCCACCACGGAGGAGGGTCGGTTTCCTGTTAGATCGGGTGGCAGACGCCGCGTGGGCGCCCCCCGCAGAAGCACCCTTCCCCTCCTCAGAATTTGCTAAATGCAGTTCAAAGGCGATCGATACGCGGCACAGAGAGTTTCCCCACTTTCTTCTAAACAAACGCATTCCTGAGGAGTGAGTTTACTCACAGATTGCCGTGAGCGCTAATGACCCCCCGAGTCTCGTTCTGCCAGTCACCCGGATGGCTGTTGATAAAGATTTAGCATCATGTTCTAAGTGTCAGGGCTGTCAGTGGGGCTGAACCATTTGACCAGAAGAAAAAACGCACAGGGAGCTATTGATTACAGCTTCTCCGTGTCACTTGCTCACCAGGATTTAGGTATTGATGAGGCCGCGAGTGAAAACAAGCGCTTTCCCTTGTGGGCTACTACCACGAGAACAAAGGCGAAGTTGGAGAAAATATTCAGCCGGCACCAGAATCAGAGGGATTCCATTATTGATTGAAAGGCCCCTTCGTGTTATTTTTGTTGGAGACAAATCTATGGGTTTGGAAGTTTTATAGCATTTGAGAAAGGGTCCGTGTAAGTGATGGATTCACGCATTGGGTGAATTAGATTGCACAGCATGAAGATTTCAATGCAGCTGTGATATTATGAGCTGCTTGGTTATTGATAAAAATTACATTTTATGCAGCACAGGGCTTTAAAGGAGAGGGTGTAGGAGGGTACAGATCCTTTGAGATGTCCTTAGGGCCCAAATAAATTTTGGCAGCTTTCGTTCGTTATTTTAGTAGTCTGAATCTGCCACCAAAATTAACACAAACAGAGCAGTGGTCCCTGTTTCTCGTAGAGAAAACAGTGCGTCTTTGGTGAGTCCCCTGCTCCCCATCGCTGTGCGCACAGGGTGCAGCCTGGCCGGGGCGGTCAGCATCGCCGTCCTTCGCAGGACACGCAGGGCCGGGGAGTTTCTAGTCGGCCTCTTACAATTCCACAGCTCCGGGAGCGGGGCAGGGAAACCAAAGCTCGCTCGTGACGTCTGCTGTTAGGTAGGAAAATGGAATTGGTGCCTAAATGTTTGCGAGACTAACTTGAATTCAATCTTTCTCTCTTTATCAGTCAAAGCTTAAGTCGTGTGTATTATCTGATCATGTCCTCAGAGAAATTATTAATGTAACTATTGTATCGGATCAAAACCGTCAGTCAGAGTCGATATTCCATTCTGAAATTGTCTGTTTCTCCTTCCAAGGTGATGGGGAGTGCAAGCTGCTTGTGGGATGGGGCAGTGGTGTTGCTCTCAGTCTGTGAAGCGACACTGAGAGGAAACCAGACTCCCCACCCCACCCCCACGCCACTGCTCTTCCTGACGCTGCCCTGAGACGGCATGCGTTCCCATGGCAACCCAAACTTCCAGTCAGAATCGGGATGTGTGTGATGTGGGAACAGTCAGGTTCTCACCACCGAAGCCTGATGACCTGCAGGGCTGGCCAGCACTCCAGGCTGTGCCCAGCGATCCCCCTCGGGCTGCTGGTGGAACAGCGAGACGTATGGGCGCCGGCTTCTGCCTCCGTTGAGCTGGAATCCCGTCTTTGCCTCTAAACTGCCGCGAGAACTTGGGCAAGCGATGTAATGTGACCTGAGGCTGACCGTGCCTGGCCTGGAGCTTGTCAGGGATGCGTGATGGGCCACAGCGGGCACAGAGCACGCTCTCCCCGGTGGCCTTATTGAGTGCTGCATCTGGGATGGAACTGGGGACCATGCCATCTGCCCAGGGACAGGTGCAGCTCAGGGCCCACTGAGGGGACACTCCAGGCAGGTGGGTGGGTTTGTGTGGTGAGCTGAGACGATGATGGCCAGAGGGCGGCCAGATACCATGAGAAGAGCCCCCGGGCATGTGTGCTCAGCCACTCTTCTAGAAACTCACCCGACTGGTGGCTGGTCGCTTTGTCCAGCTCGGGTCTTTAGAGTTGGAGCTCGGGGGTAGGGGACGTGGATCTTCTCTCTGTTGAGCTGCAGTCAAGGGAGACTGAGGAGCCCTCCCCTTCTGGGACCCTGCAGCAGGGGCCGTTTTCCTTAGAGGACATTTGGAGCCCGGCAGCCGTAGGTGAGTGCAGCGGGACAGGGACAGGACGGTTGCTGGGCGCTGAGTGGCCCCCGGGACCTCCTGTGTCCCTTCCGGGGGTTCTGAGGAGCTGTGCCCTTCGTCCTGCCCCGCTCTGTCTGCGGCGCTGAGGCAGTTCCTGTAGTTGTGCTCACTGACCGCTGCGGTCTTGGTGGCGAAGCCGCTGCACGCCGCACGATGATGAGAACCGCCACCAGCACGTCCTGAGCCTTCAGTGACTGACCACCTGTGCCCCTCGCCCCAGGCAACACGGGGCCCCTGAGGAGTGAGGGCTGATTTAGCTGGGGCTCCTGGGCAGGCCCTCTCCTCAGAGGCTTGAACTCTGCTGAGAGTCCACCACACGTTCCCTCCTGGGAAGCCCTCAGGTTCTGAGTAACTGCTTGTTGGGATCTTTAAGCAAAATGACCATTCATCTCCCGGAGCCCCTGCAGTGGGAACGCCGCGTGCACCCTGGCATTTGGTGGCCCAGGCGTGGGGCCGTCCTGCTGTGCTGTATGCTGCCCATGGAGGGAGCTCCACAGCCCGAGACACAGTCCTGTCCACTCCGTGCTGTCCATCCCTTTCCTTTCCTCCTGTGTTCTGGGCCAGCTAAGAAATGGATAAAGGACATCAGGGCATTAGCTTTATTAGGATTCAAAGCTACACTAGAGAGGTGGTATGGCCATGGGGGGCTTCCCAGGACTTCGCCTGGAATCAGACCCCCCTGTGCTGGTACCAGCCTCGGCAGGGGTCGGTCCTGCTGACTGCATCTGTGCTGTGGGGCAGACAGGTCCCCCCTGCAGGACCTCACAGGGTGCTGAGCTGGACGTTCTCATCCCTTCCTCCCGGGATGGCTGGTCAGTGAGTCTTCCTCCCCTCGGGCAGGGGGTAAAGGATGGAGGTGGGGAAGGCCAGGCATGTCCCTCCTACCAGTGGGCGTCCCACCACGTGGAAATCAAAAGCAAAGGCAAGGCCCACCGTGCCCACGCTCCACCGTGGGCTCCATCCTGAGAACAGACACTGAGCAGCTCTGCCAGTGGGTGTCCTTGGAGCTGCCGTCTGTATGGCACAGGCCATGGGAGGAGGACCGAGGCATTCCCCTGTGCACAGCTGCTGAAAAGGGGCCTCCCACCCTAGAGAGAGCAGAGGTCTCCTCCTGTGGCAGGATTGGCTGCCAGGAGTGTGCCAGGAGGTGGGATTGTTGGCCTGTGTGGCTGTGGGAATAATGACCCACCCGCGTGACTGACCCCCCTTGAGCAGCACGTGAGAGCCCGGCATCCAGTACTAGATGTGGAGTATGAGACTCCCACGGGTCTGAGCTGTGGTGGCTCCAGGCAAGGGCAGAATAACTTGTGGGACACTGGGGGAGGGTCCTGTCCTTGGGGCAGTCGGTGTCTACTAGGGAGACCTGCCTGCAGTTTGGGCCCTCTTCCTTTGGGTCCGTGGGCCGGCCTGCGCTTCCCCTGGGACCAGGGTCACAGCGTGCTGAGCTGCCAGTAAGTCGGAGTGGTGGGGTTTGGTGAAGGCTCAAGGTGCACAGAGCCCCACCTAACTTTTTTCCTGGTGCGTCTCAGTGACACACGGCTGCCCCTGGTCCCAGCAGTGGATCCCTTTAACCATCGGTTGGCTTTTCCTTGTAGGATTGTGTTTGGGTTTGTTTTCATCATAAGGTGACTTTGCTTTTAGTGAAGCCATTCTGTTGACTAAGGCAAGCACCTAACCACTCAGTTTGTCTCCGGAGGTGAGAGGCTATTTGAGGCAGGTGGAGGGGTGAGGGCGGGTGTGGCCCTGGGTCTGGAGTCCTGAGGGATTGTGGGGGTGAGTGGTATCCAGGGGTGGGGTGGTGGCAGCAGTGGCCGCTCAGGTGAGAACAGATGAGGACTGGAGCTTCTCCAGCTTCCCAAAGTATCCCAGGACTGATGAGGGGAGACGGACACTCCCGGGGCACTGCGTCGCATGAAGCAGGGTCAGCAAACCTTTCCTATAAAGGGCCTGACGGTAAATAGTTTAGGCTTTCAAAAGCAGCCACAGATGGTATGGCTATACTCTAATAAAACTTTATTTACAAACTAAAGGGGGGCCTGTAGCAGCCGGTTTGCCAACGCCTTGTATGAGTACGGTCTTCCCTGAAGGTTCCTGTCACTTCTAGAGGTGTTTGGGAATTTTGCATACCATCCCATAACTTGGAAATATAGTTTTGAATTTGGTAAGCAAACATTATCAATTTCTTACCAAAGGCAATTTTCTCCTCCCAGATCCTGGTATAAGGGGATTCTCTGGTATATGCCATACATTTGCCTTGGGGCACAGTGTCACTCCTTGGCCCATACCGAGACCCTCAGAGACCAAGGGGTGTGCAGCGCTCAGACAGCCAGCTGGGGGCCTGCATGTGGCTGAGCCCCTGCTAGGTCACTTGTGCTCAGGGGCCTTGCCCTTGACCCCAAGAGACCGCGTTGGCCCAGAACCCAGACTGATGGTGGCTGGCTTCCTGTTCTGCAGGTACCCATCCTCGTCCCGTGCCATCGAGTGGTCTGCAGCAGCGGAGCCATGGGCAACTACTCAGGAGGACTGGCCACGAAGGAGTGGCTGCTGGCCCACGAAGGCCGCCTGTCCGGGAAGCCAACCTATGCAGGGGTGTCCCATCCAGCTGGAACCTGGCACGGGGCGCAGGCTGACACCCCCGACCCCCAGCGTGCTGGCCGGAATTGAGTACTTGCCAGACTCAGTCTTTGAGCGACACGTGGGAAGTGGGGTGTGTGGCGGTGCCACTGTATTAAAGGAGCTGGACGTGTCCTGAGGGATGTGGAGTGTGTGTTCTCTCTCATTTTTACATTTCACAGCAGAGCGAGTTCGGAAGACCGGCCCTTGTTCGTACAGTGCGTATCCTCACGCTGCTGTTCCGTCTCTGAGGTCTGTTAGAGCAGCGGTGAGAAAGCGGGGGGCCTGGCGGACACCAGGGTAACTGTCCTGGAGGGCAGAAGCATCTAGCACCCACGGGGCCCAGTGGCTGCTCCTGCCAGCGCCCCGGCCCCTGAGAGTTCTGTCGCGGGCTGAAGCCGCATTTGTGTCCCTGAGAAGCTGGCCTCCCCGGCCCACACCCCGGCTCCCCCGTCCTCTCAGCTGTTGAGGCTGCCAGGCTGGCGTTTTCCACTCTAAAAAGCTTCCCTGAAAGCAAGGGGCGGCCTGGAGGTCATGTTTACGGAGGTTTGCTAGCTTTGCTTTTCTTACCGCCAGAAAAGCTAGGGCAGGATGCATCCATTTTGGGTTCTATCAGCCGAATAGAAAAGAACCGCCTGGCCGAGCGAGTTGGGAAAACAAATAGCTCTTTGAGGTGGGTTTGTTCGCAATGGCTCCTTTATGGGGGTCTTGCCTCGGGCCCCAGCCCTTCTGACACTGTTGACCTTCGTGTGCCCTGAACAGAAGGTGACAAAGCTTGCTGACCTCTCCTCGCCAGCACCCCAAGACCAGCCTCGAAGTCAGAGGTCACACAAGAAGGTGGGTCAGCTCCTGTCCCCAGGGGCAGTCCGGAGTATTTCCAGCATCCACCAAGGACCTCGGTCTGACACTTCATTACCCTTTGTCATTTTAGCTTTATAATTAACTATCTGAAAAGCATAAGGGGAACTTGTAGGTATGCATGTGGGTAAATAAAATAGAGCCTATGGTCTATGGAGAGAACACACCGCACCCCGCTGTGCAGTAGAAAGCTGTATTTTTGTCGGGTTCCTGTGACGACGTAAACAGCCGCGAAGCTCAGGTGGCTTGTACGTGTCACTGAACGCTGGGCCAGATATACAGCCCGTGATGGGCACACTCTTGGTGTCTCCGTGGGAGAGCAGAGGGGTTCATTCCTGGGTTTCTGACGTGTTGGGAAGACGAGTGGGGGTCTGGGACACACTTTGCATTTGGGGGCTGAGGAGGTGGTCGTGTTGTAAATTCTATAAGGAAAATGCTTTTCTCCAGGAACTGACGGTCACCAAGAAACATGACCACCCTCTGCCGTTCTGTTCTGCGCTGAACAGAACAGAAAACTCTGGTTCTCAAAGGCAGGTTCTCCTTGCGGGCCTGGGTGTGGATTTCGTCTGAGTGCTTTCCAATAGAGGGCACCATAGCAGTGCACTAGGGCTGTGGCTGGGAGACCCCCAGCCACCACTGACTGTCTAAGGATGGATTTGAGAGTGGGGGCAGGGTGGAGCTCTCCCAGCGGCTCTGGGGTAGTCCACGGAGCACGAGGTGCCATCAGTGATGCTGGCAGACCCTGGCGATACTCCACGTGTCCCGTGCCACCCGCATGCTGGGCACACAGGCCACCTCCTGGGCTGGGAAAGTGCGGGTCCCCTACGCGCCACATGCCTCCTGCTGCAATCTCCAGGTCCCCAGGTGGGCTCTGAGGGCGGGTCCTGGGCGGGACAGCCACCTGCTGTGCGCCTGCAAGGGCCCAGCCCCTGGCGGGGCTCAGCCACATGCAACCAGGGGCCCACCCATCAGAGCAGTCCGAGGTGACCCTGTGGCTCCGCATGGCCTGGCACCGCATGTTTGGGCCATGCCCTTGGTGCAGTACAAAACCGCGTTCTGTTTTCTGTCTCCCAGGGCTTCCTCGGCCCTGTCAGAACAGGCTTGATATATGCCCCGAGGTTCCCACTGACAGAGGCAGCAGCCGGGCTCAAACCGGCACGGCTATGTACCGCTCCAAGGACAAGCTCTGCAGAGGCCGACATGAAAAGCCAGCGCGGTCGCCTAGAGCCGTGCTGCTCAAGGTTGCAGTGCAGTTTATGGAAATAAAGAGGAAAAGGAAAGGCACAAAGAAATGCAAAAATATTTTCCAAATAAAAAGAAATGTCAAGACAAGAAAGCTGTGTTCTCTGGCCTCAGCTCCGGGTCCCCTGCACAGATCAGTTTCCCCATCCATGCAGCACGGGGGACTTTGAACGCTGACACAGAGACCCGTGGGCGCATGACCACTGGCTCCGCACAGCAGCTTGGCCGGTATGCACTGTTCTTCCCCATTTCCAGAGACCACGATAATGAGAGATTCAGAGACATTATTTGTGTTTGCAGAACCAGCGTCCGTGACTAGATGCCCTCGGCCAGGCAGGAGCCTGGGGTTAAAAAGGGTGGCTGTGTTCCTCTCCAGTTCCGTTTCCCACGTGGAGCAGGGTGCCCACCCTCATCCACCGCGTCCTGTGGCTGCACCGAGGGACCAAGTGCCAGCAAAGTCTGCCTTCTGTCTACCCGAGGAAGAGACACTGCAGTGTCTTGTACAAGTGGGGGCTGGATGGGGGCCGTGGCAGAAGGCTCTGGAGGAGACGCGGACTCCGAGGGATCGGCTGCTTGCTGTTCTAGATACAGAGGGTGCCGGCAGGGCTCACTCGGGAGGCAAGTAGGCTCACCTTGCAGGTAACCTAATTAGGACTTTTAATCTTGTCTGCTTTCTTAGCCAGCAGACACACTTACAGAACAACCCATGTGTGTCTCGATCATTTGCCAGCGATGGAAGTCCTTTCTTCCCGAATGTCTTTGGGTGCACGTTTTCTTCCAAGTTTCCCTGCGCACCGTGAGCTCACCCAGAATATCCTTTTCCGAGTGGCCAGGCATGTCCAGTGCAGGTGTACTTCTAATGAAACCATTTCTGTTTCTTAACCCATTCGAGAGCGACAGCGTTATCCCCGAACTTGTTTCCTTTAAAATCGCGACATGAGAATAAAACTCTGGCGAGGAAGCTGCTTAGAAACCGAAGTGCCGGCTCGACCCCGCGGGAGCCCTGGGGGCCTGTGCGCTCTCTCCAGAGGACGAGGCCTCTCTGCGGTGGCCTGGCTGGGTGAACGGGCGCTGATGGCCGCGTCTTCTCCCACTCGACACCCGTGTGTCCCACCTTGGCTGCTGGTGCCCGCGGCCGGGACCACAGGCGGCAGTGCTGGCTCAAACCTCGGCCTCTGTGGGAGCAGCCGAACTGATGTGAAAACTGTTCACTTTAGAGCTCGCCAAAGACCTTAGTGCAATTTTGGTTTAAGCCGCCTATGGGAGAACTCTGAAGTGATAAATGACTTAATGGGGGACACACAGGAAAAAGAGTGTTATTTTACTCAAAAGATCGTCCCACAAAACCAATCAGGAAACTGAGCCTTGCTCTGTGGTCTGAGAGCCGTGGTGTATCTGGGAATCCAAGTGCGTCGTTTGGGGGTGTTTTCTTGCTGCCGTCCCAGCAGTGGGGTCACGGAGAGAGGGCAGCGGGAGGCCCTCGGTGGGGATTTCGCTTTGTTTGGCCTCCCTCAGCCCATGCACGGTTTTTTTTCTTTTTCGTTCGCCAGCATTTGATTGAGAGTTTGTGTTTAGGAAGCTGAAGCCCACATCAATTTTGCCTGTTATCAGTTTGAAAGACGTTGAGATTTAAACGGAGCTCTGCCATGCAGCCCTTGTCTGTCCTTCTGTCTCTCTGTCCGTCCGAAGGAAAGGGGGTGGCAGTTGAAAGCCGGGCCCAGAGCCTGGAGAAACTGCAGGTCCCGACGCGTCTCTAAGCGGCTGAGGGCAGCGGCGCAGAGGGCTCGGACCCTGTGGCTCCAGCTGCCGACAGATGAGCGCGTCTGGCCTCCATCAGCCGGTCGGCTCTGCAGGGTGTGTTCTGGGCGGGTGGGGGGTGAGGCGTAGGGCAAGGGCCCGGACAGCGAGGCGCGGCTGGACGCAGAGCCCAGCCCGACGGCGCCCAGACTGATGAAAGGACATCGTTAACAAGTCTTTAAAGTTTTCTCCATGTTTTTTCATTGAGAAAAGCCACAAGAAAAAATTTCTGCACAGACACTAGTTAAGATTGATCATGGAAAATGCGGCCCTGGTTGTAGGGCACCTTCCAAGAGCCTCGCACTCGGCACCGTGTTTTGAGCTGCCTTCCCGGGTTACTGGTGAGTGGAGCTCGTCTGTGGGTGTGGGTGCTCGAACGGAGCAGGCGGCCCCACGCCTGAGGATGTGAGGAGACGCTTCAGGCGGTCGCTGTCGTGAACTCTGGTGCGGAGGACGGGGAGCGGCTGCTGCTCCTGGGACCGGAGCTACTCTGCCAGCTGCCGGGTCTCCCGTGGAGCGGCTTCTCGTCCTGTGCGTGGTTGTCACCGAGAGGCCCCGCTCCTGGGCCGAGCGCTGCAAGGGCCAGAGCAGAGGGGCCGCGCGCTTTGTCCCGTTTTGCTCCTTGCCTCTCGGCGGCCCAGCAGGCACGCACCGAGCACGCACACACCTGAGGCTTTCGTTCAGTCTTCCTGCTACACATCGCTTGTGTTTGCTTCCAGATTGGTTTGTTGACTTAAATTAAGGAAAACCCAGCTGGAGAAAATATCAGTGTCCCAACATTAAGCAACATGTGATATTGTGCAAAAAGTATTGCTTTTGCATGTTTTGATTGCCAGAGCTACGAGAAGAAGTAGACGCACACGTGAGCGTCTTGGCGGGCGGTGCGGGAGCAGATACGCGCACCAAGCCACGCTCCAGCAGGCTGTTTGGGCCCGGGCCCCCCGCAGTCCCAGCCCCCAGCCGTGCCTCCGAGCGGCCGGCAGAGGGGCTCTGCATCTGCCTGGCCCAGTTGGAGCAGCCCCGGCCGTCTTTGGGGATTCAGTCAACGAGGGCCCGAGAAAGCAGAGTAGGGCACACTGACCACCCTCACGGCCCACTTTAGAACCACACAAGGTGCGTATTATGCAGGGCACGGTCCACCGGGAAAGGGAGGCCCACGGGACAGACGGGGCTGTGTGGCTGAGCCGAGCTCACAGCACGTTTTGATTCCATCCTTGTGGACTGGTTTCTTTGGGGAGTGAGACATCCCCCTGGTAGAGTTAAATTTCGTGAAAGCTTGGAGATCCTTCCAGATGAAAGGTACTGCATAAGCATACAGCCCTCCTCTGGAACAGGAGTCCCAATGCCGGACAGGGGACAAGAACCTAGCAGTTGGTGCCTGTCCAGCTAGAACACACGGGGCTGGCACGTTCTCAGGATGCTTCCTTCGGAGGCCCTGCTTACTCTTGATTCCCAAGAAGGGGGATTAAACATACTCCCAGCGGAAACCTCTGTGCGAGGGGCTGAGTCTGGGCAGAGCTCTCACCTTGTTGTTGCATGTTGACCCCACTGGAGAGTCTGCCTGGATGTCTCCTGGGCCTGCGTGCAGCCAGCCCTCCTGAGAACTGCCCCCTATAAGGGTGGGGGGGAGACGTCTGTGTCTTCTGCTCACACCTGCCTGCGTCCCCATTTGTGGCTGCTGCACACCGGGGAGCCAGACCTGGCCCTTCCGCCTGTTCTCCCAGCTCCTGGTGGACCTCTGGGACCCTTCTTTTCTCCTTTTTCCCCCTCAGGTACTGCTGAGTCCTTGTCACACTGTCACTGTGCTCGGCCAGGGGTCTGGACCACGTGGAAAGGGTCCCAGCTGTGTGGCCCTGGGTGCAGCCCATAGCTCCCAGCACCTCCCAGGGAACCCTCTACCCGCAGATGGAGGTGGTGGGGTGGGGCTGCTCTGTCCCTGTTGCGTTGTCACCAGCACATGTCGAGAGCAGGGTCCCAGGCACATTGAAGGGTGTGAGGGTGGGAGCATCAGCCCCGGGGCAGCCAGTGAGTGGGGAAGAGGGTTGTGGCTTGCAGGCATCTAAACCCAACACCTGCCATTTGGATGCACCAGCCTGGGAGGCCCACCCCTTTGCTAACTAGATTCAAACCTAGTTTGGTTAGGTATTCCTAAAATGTTCTCTTCCCAGGAGTTTTGCATTTCCAGAATCTCCCTCAAGTGGGCTTCTGCACCACAATTTGGACCATTTTTTCTTGGGAAAAGGGCCTTCATGGCTTCCTAGGCCTTGGCTGTGATCCACATGCCCCATGCAGCCTCCCCAGATGACCCATCAAATCCACGGGACAGCTCAGGTCTAGGCTCACAAGTTACTCACCTCACCCTTGCCCTTGCTGAAGATGGCAGAGCGGTGGCCTGACCACATTGTCCATCTGATTGGCCATGTCAGAGTCTCTGGGTAGGGGTGAGGTGGACAGAAGAGAAGCCATGAGGCAGGCATGAGGCATTCTAGAACATTCTGGAGCCAGTCCCATAGGGCCAGTAGAAGAGTGGTTGGCTGGGAGTGAGCCCTGCCAACTCCTTCTCAGAATTGATCTGGTCATGGAATGAAGAGGCCAACAGGTGCACAGACAGCCTCCCACTTCAGGGCAGGAGGGCAGTGCCTTCCCAAGATCCTGTTCCACTGCGGGTGGTGCTCGGAGCCACCAGGCCCCACTCTGGTGGGTCACTGTCCATTTCCTGGGACACCCCAGCAGGCTTTGGTGCCTCTCCCAGGAACTGCATAGAGAGCAAGAAGCAGCCATCTCATGCACAGGGGCCTGTGGGAGGATGTTCCCACCTCCTGATGGCCTCTCCTCCCCAGCTGAAGCTCTCCATCCTTGCGGTCACCATCCTCCAGCCATGCCTAAGGGCGTCTGAGCCTGGCCAAGGCTACACCCAAGGCAGAGAGTGGTCCCGAAGTGACCCGGCCCCCAACCCCGTGCCTTCAGAAGTCATGGAGCCCCAGTCCCTGCCTTGGCTCTGTCCACTGAACGCATGACCGCATGCGGACACACTGCCTGCCCCTCTCTGTCAGGATGGGTGGCAGTGTCTGCAGATGTCCATGGTGATCTTGAACTGGGTGGGACAAGGGTCTGTGAAAGTACAGACGGGGAGGCACCTGTGATCAGCTCATTGAAGGAGGGCTCCCCCAAAGAACCGCAGTCTGCATTTCTCAGGACCCCTCCTGGCCACTGGAGGAGGGGGCTGAGTTCCACATGGTGTGCAGACAGTGCCGCTTCTCCACCCTTACTCAGAAAGGCCTGCAGCAGCTTGGCTCACAGGTAAGTGTGGGGATCAGAACACACAGAGGCAGCCCACGCACACCGTCATTGCCTGGGTTCCCACTCACAGTGGACACAAGCAGGTAAGGGGCAGCAGGGAGCCCAGTGAGGGGAAAGGCGGGGGGCGGGGGGGCAGGGAGGAACAGGAACCTCAAGCCAGCTCTGCCGTGCAGGCTTCTGGTCACCCCTTGTTGGCTGGACTTAGTCCAGGACTGTGACCCTCAGTAGCAGGTCCAGATTATCTAAGGACACTAGCCCGGGATCTCCTTTCTGATTCAAGGATCTCAGGCCTGAGTGACCATGTGTCTGGCCAGCCTCCTGGGGACACAGCAGACATGGGTCTGCCCTCACCAAAGCACCTCCCCAGCCAGGTGCAGAAGTCAGTGCCAAGCCTGCGGCACGTGTCCAAGACACCACGGCATCCCCTGTACCGTCTCCGCAGTAGTCCCTTTTGGCTCGCGCCGTCAGTCATAGGACTGGTCATCAGGTACATTCAGAAGGGCAGGGAGTGGAACTGGCAGCTCGCTGGACATCCGCAAAACTGGTGCTGAGCCCAGTAGAGGAAGCAGACAGTGCAGCAGGCCTGGGAGAGGACAGCGAGGCCTGAGCGCCTGGCTTGGCACAGCAGGCGGAACCATCCTCCACCTGCACCCCACCCCCACCCCCGCCGTCGGCAGCTCCCCAGGGCGCTAGACCCTTGGTTCCCGGGAGCCGCCCATGCCCCAGCCTTGGGCACTATAGTCCCTGCACACCTCCCCCAGGAGCCCTTTCTGGCAAAGACCCTTCATTTCCTGCTTGCTCCCCCACATTTCTCAAGTCCAGTAGACCCCTCAGCCCATGTTCTGTGTGCGGTGGAAGGAGGCTGTACCTTGAATGCTACTCTCAGTTGTACAGATGGGGAAACTGAGGCCCAAGACGTTCTAGGGCTGGTCTAAGGCTACAGGCAGGTGCATGGCAGAGCCAGAATTGGGGATTTGTTGGGTGTCCCTCTGCCAAGTGAGAACAAGATCAGGGAAGGGATGGCCAGAGCCCTGCCTGACACAGGTCCTCGGGGGAGGAGTTTGCCCAACAGCCAAGATGAGGCTCAGCTTGGAGATCATGTCCTGCGCCTGTGGGGGTCTCTGAGACTCTTCAAGGCACACAGAAGTAAAGGTAGTAGGGATAGAATCGTCTGTCCCGAGGAATGTGAGTGGCCAAGGATAGTCATCAAGGTCGGGTTTATTAAGGGAAAAGCCTAAGGTCCATCAGTAAGGGGCGGGGTTAAATCAGCTGGGGCACTGATCTGGGGGTGCTGTGTGAACCGTCAGCCTCGTGCCTTCTCCCGGACAGGGGCCCATCCTTGGGGCGTAGGGAAGAAACGTGGTACAGGGTGTCAGAGTGGAAGGGGCTGGAAGGGAAACTGTGTGACCGCGTTCTCCAGGTGAGGGGTTACATTCTGCCACTACTGAGTAGGAGGACGTGTTCTTTCTGGAAGGAAGGAGGGAGAGAGGGGCCATTCTCAGGTTTTTAGAAAGAAAATTCCAAGGGCATGGTATCCATGCAGTTCCTGCGTGGGGCTGTGGCTGCTCACCTTTGTGACCCCTGACCTCTCCAAGAATGTCCAGAACCCATGTCGAGACCCCCATGGGAGGGATTTGGCTTCGGGTGGCCCAGTGGGTCTGGGCCACCAGCGTGGTGGGGACAGGCTGGCAGAGGACCCTGTGTTCCTCAGAAGGTAAGTTCTCCATTGAAGAGTTTGTTCCCTGGGAAGTTTCGGGGGGGGGGGTATCTATTTTGTTTGCTTTCTTTGGAAAATCACAGGATCTGAGGAGAAGTGACATTTGAAGTGGCTGGTTCTTCGTCACTGACCCAAGGGTGAAGGGGCAGAAACAGCGATGCCCCGCCAGTTCCCATGGGCTGTCCTTAGGGGACAGTCACAGTTCTGATAAAATGCAGAGTCCCTGATGTAGACAGAGCAGGTGTCTGTCCCCAGCCCCAAAGAATGAGACTACCTTAAAGGACTCTCTGCATTTTGTTTTGTTTAGTTTAAGATTTTATTTATTTGACGGGGAGAAGCAGGCTCCCCGCCGAGCAGGGAGCCAGAGTCAGGGCTCGACCCCAGGACCCCAGAATCACGACTCGAGCCGAAGGTGGGTGCTTCACCGACTGAGCCCCCCAGGTGCCCCTTTCTTACGGTTTTAATTGTTTAATTTACCTGCATTATGCAGTCATGGGAGCAAATCACAGGGCAGGGACAGACCCCTTGAGAGGAGGTTCACTGTCTCCCCACCAGCTTTCTTGGCTCTAGTCAAAGCTCCAGCGCTGGCAGAGTGGGCGTGGGTGCCCTGGGGGATCGGGAGGGGGCTCTGGCCTGGGTGCACTTCACTCAAGTGCGTTATGAGTTATTTCCTTACTCTTCCGTCCTGTCACCTGCAGCTGTGCCAGCTCCCCCAAGTGCCTGGCTCAGAGGCCACGAGGGAAGCCGTGGGCAAGGGGGGACATTCTCGCTGGCACCACCCCCTTGGTGCTGCCCAGGGGCCTTGCAGCTGGACGCCCGCCCCGCGGTGCTGCGCTGTGCCATAGACTGGGCACATGCCTCGGGAAATGGGGAGAAGCTGTTTTCTTATGCACGATTCCTGAAGATTCTGCCTCCTCCATACCGCTCATGTTACTGTTGTTTCTACTCAGAGTTGGGCCTTGGAATTCCAGAGCGACAGACAGCGTGTCTGATAGGGAATTCAGAAATCACCACCCAGCATCATCTCCCTCCCAGCTGGGTTCTGAAAGCAACCACAGGCAAATGTCAATATAAAACCCCGGCTGTCGAGAGCTGGTCCCAGCACCGTGCGGGGCTGGCCAGGGTGCTGGGGTGTTGGCCAGAGACCCTCGTGTTTCTCCCACTGCCTCTACGGGGCACGGGACAGGTCCTGGCCAACCGCACCTGGCCGTGGCAACCCCGTGGGCGGCCTCAGGAGCCTGGCCCGGTCCGGGGCCTCCTCATGGGCATTTGTGCACAGACACCTCAAGGCCAGGGAAGAGGGGGTGTCAAGTCACCATCTGAGCAGGGAGGGGGCCAGTGCCTAAGGCCCCAAAGCCAAGAGAGCATCAGGGGTACGGTGACAGTGCAGACATCAGGACAGAACAGCCAAAATCCCATGTATCAGGGTTATTCGATGAGGTTACGAGACATTTTCTCCTGTTCTTTCTCAATGCTGTTTATAGAAAGGAGACCTTCCCGTCATGGAAGACCCAGAAGGCAGAGACGGGCCAGCCTCGTTCGCTTCCTGTCACGGAAGCCTTGGATGCTGCGGCTTCTCTCGGGAACAGAGGTGCAGCCAGAGCGGTGGCTAAGGGCCACGGGCTTCGCATCCCAGCCTGCCCCCTGCCCGCAGACCCCAGGGGCCCACCCCATCTCCAGCTCCGGGTGAGAGAGAGGTGGGCAGCGTTGTGCCTGGCGGGCCCTCGGAACATTCGGTTCCAAACTTTGTCATTTTGTGGACATAAACTATACATAATTTTATAACAGAAATCACGTTGTATGTAACGCAAAGTTACTTTAAATCTGTAGTAACCCTGAGAAAACCTAGCTACCGTGTACCTCCAACAGTGACTGCTTCTTCTCCCTTCCTCTCTCCCCAAGAAGAGAGGAGGGTTAGAACGCTCTCCTCATCAGTCTGACTCCAGAATACTCTCGCATTTCGTGTTCTGCATATGCCACGGGCTCCCCCAACCCAGGGGTTGGAAGCTCAGTTCTTTCCTGCCTGTGACCCCTGAAGAGAAGCAAGGCCACCTGCCACCCTCCCTGGTGCACGGGAGAGGGTGCGGTCATTATTGGGAGGCCCGGCCGCATCCTCCAGCTCTAGATCCAGGGTCACCCAGTTCCCGGACACATACACACCTGGGCATCCGCGTGACCTCGACCCAGGGCTTAGACAGCACGTGGTGCAGCAGGATGTCGCTCCCTGAGCACGCACGGAGAGCGCCCAGCACGCAGCCACGCTCCCCGGCCAGCCCGGGCGTCCGACTCCCGCTCCGCCTCTAGGCCCGGAGGCCTTGTGCAGAGCTGAGCACACGCACTGACGTAAAGCTGCCTTCTCTTCGAGATGCAGAATGACACGTCTAAATATTACAACACCAAGAGGTATGTAGCTGTCGGTTCTTTTCCGTGCAAACATCTGACTTCTGCGCCAGGAAGCAATGTGACAGGTGTTCTGTAGTTTCAGGCAAATTGGTCTCAGATGCAGATGAACAGCTTTTCTCAGGCAAGGATGGAAGCTCGTCGTGTGCTCGGCCTGAGTCAGGCGGGGTGTCTCAGGTCCGCTTCTTGCTGGTTGTGGGCCCCTCCTGCCCCTGCGCCACCCACCTCCCCCCCAGCCCAGGAGGGTTTTCAGAGCCTCCTCTCCCAACGCGGAGCCTCTGGCCTGGCTCAGCCAGGGTCCGTCACCCTGCTGTGAACTCGGGCAGCTGTGGTCTCGGGGGCTGCGTGCTGGTGGGGCACAGTGCCGTGTTGGAACTTTCAGAAGCGCCTCAAGCTGGGAATCTCTGTCCTGCCGTGCTGGGGAAAGGTGACAGTCACACTCGGATGGTACACGTGCACGTACGTCTATATTGTATCTTTGTTTTTAAATAGACCTTCTGTAGAGCAAGGCGGTATGGTGACTACCTCACTTGCAGAAATCATGCGTGGTTGTGCCTCCTTTTCTGTGTTTATCTGCGCATTCCGAATTTTTGCAATGGAAATGTGGTGTTTCTGATTCTAAAAACAACGTATTTCCTTGGTGAAGAAGAGCCCGTGACAGATGTCTTAGATGACACTGGCGAACGCAGTCTGATCTCAAGACGGGGTCATCCGCCTGGCCTGTCCACACCTGCTCTCTACTTGAGGGCGGTTGGATGAGAAGGGCCCAGGTGAGGCCACGGGAGCAGTGGCAGGCAGTCTCTACCCAGACGGGCTGTGTGACACCAATATGAGAAAAACAGAGCTCAGGGCGTGCTGTCCCAGAGTAGGGGCAGTCTTGGACGACAGGTGGGCGTGAAGTAGAAAATCAAGAGGGGCTTCCTGCAGGAGGCAGGGCACGCACCTGTTATTGTTGGACAGGATGTAGAAGGCTTCTCAAGGACAAGGAACGCCAGATGCCTTAGCGCTGAGGCGGCACACGTGCTATTGGCCCTGCGGGAGGAACAGGGGCCCAGAGAGCAGTGGCGATGGCCGGGGTGGAGGGGGGCAGACACCTTGTCGCCGCAGGGGGTCAGGTGTGGGATCCGTTCTCGGTGAAGTTCCAGATGGCGACCAGTCAGGAGAGCAGTGCGCAGCTATCACCAGCCTTGCGCCACACGGGAACTCAGCGGCCCCAGCACCCCTGCCCTGGTCTGGCGGGAGCCCCGGGGTCTGCACGGACCCGCATCCTCTTACGGCTTTTCCTCCACTTTACTGCCCCAGGATGGTGCACTTTTCTGAATTCCTCCTTTGTCACTGAACATCACACAGTGGCCCGGGATGCAGGGAACAGCCCCAGGACCGGTTTCCTGGCAGGGGAGATGGGCCCCAAGGAGAGCACGGGGACCTCGCCTAGGGAGTCGCTGCCCTACGTGCTTGAGGTTGGAACTGCGTCGCCTGCTTCCCAGGGACCATGAGAACAGGGTGGGTGGGCACCGCCCCGGCAGAGCAGGCCGAGCCCAGCTCAGAGCAGCCGGCCTGCTCATCTCCACAGCCCGTGTTTTACATAATTAGGTAAGTCACTTAACGTCGTGTGTCTTGTTAGAGAAGCTACTAATCCTTAGAGCTAACAGGACTAACTAATTAGTGTAAAACACTTAGAAAATATAAGAAATTCAGATGTGGAGTATAATTGGCCAGTCCTCCTGGTATTGACGCTTAGCCACTGCCCTGACAGGGCCACGGGCCCAGCTTCGTCAAGGAGGTGTGCTGTTGGAGGCCGAGGCCTGAGCAGGAGGGGCCGCCCCGAGCCCCCGGGCCACCGGCAGCACGTCCTGGGCTCCTCGGCTGAAGGAGGCACGGTGGGGCCAGAGTGGGTGAGCTAGCCGGAGCGGATATGTCCCCCCACGACCTCGGGCTGGTGGGACTCCCAGCGCAGGGAGCACAGAGAGTGGGCCGCGAGGGCCTGGGGCTCTGGATGATGGCTGGGCAGGGCGCAGGAAAGGGCGGGCCCACGAGTGGTCGGGCCACCCCATACCTGTTTGATCCTCCGCTGTCTCATGCCTGGAAAGGAGCTAAAGCCATTACCTCGAAGTCTCCGCAGAGCACGGGGCTGGAAGTACGAGAGACCCGTCGGAGCTGGCGGCCCACAGCTTCGACTGTCTGTCCTCTTTATGGGGTGGATGCCGAACTTTCTTCTCAGCTGGTAAGTTGCTCAGAAAAGATGTCCAAGCCCCAGACTTGGCCAGCACTTGCCCCGAGCTCCAGGGACACACGTGGCCACTGGTGGGTGTGGATTCTCCAACGGCGTTAAGATGGCGACTGGATGTTCTCTTCAGTGTGTTACTTCCTAAGGACGTATGGAGCTGTCAGCAAATCATTAATCTCTCTTTAAACCACGGTGACAATATTTACATTTAAGATCAAGGTGATGATTATCGGAAGAACTCCCCTGGAAGCTCTCCTCACAACTGGAAAAACACAGCAGCCAGTGAATGGAGCCATTGCCTGGGCCAGAAATAACCCCTAGACGGTCCCGGAGGCCCGCAGTTACAAAGGGTGATGCCAGGTAGGCGAACGTCTGACAGGAGCTTGTCGCCTACTGTCAGCAGCACGGCTTCAGGAGCCGCGAAGCCTGAGTCAGGCACGTGGTGGCCGAATAGCCTGGCCAGCCAAACCAACTACGAGAAGAAGCTTCTGAAGAGAATTGTTCTCAGTTTATTAAAAAAAAAAGGGGGGGGAGGGAGGGAGGGAGGAAGGAAGGAAGGAAGGAAGGAAGGAAGGAAGGAAGGAAGGAAGGAAGGAAGGAAGGGGAAAAGAATTAGTGCCCAAACAATAAAAGAACCAGGGGCTAGCAGACGTGAAAAGCCAGCTTTCTCAGCATTCTGGGAACATTCTGGCAAGTCCGTCATTTTGGGAGAGACCTCTGGGTGCCCTCCAACACCTGGCGGGGCCTTCCTCTGGTCTGTCCCATCCCAGCACTTTGCAGGCCGAGCACCGAGACAAACGCCTAGTGTGTGGTCTGACGAAGCCCACTTTCCTAGAGGCGGTCCCTGTGTTTGCGCTGGGGGCCTTCGTTCTCACAGGCCTCTCCAAACAGCATGGGAGTAAACACGTGACATCACCCACAAAACGCTGACATTCTCTTTCTTCATCAAAATGGGCAGCTATGATCCTCACAACACCCTGTGATACATCGCATTCCCACCGCAGGAAGGATAAGTGTCTTGTCCCAAAACAGTCCAGCTTTGAAGAGATGAAGCCCAAGGCCACCACCTCAAAATCTGTCCTGATCCCACTGGGTGTTTCAGAATCAAGTCTGGAACGACCCACAAATGTCCGTGCGTACGAAGAGCTACTATGGCTGATGTTCCAGGAATTTAAAGAAAAGCTTCTATAAGATGCTGAAAAGAGCCCTGAGTCTGTGACTTTGGACAGTCCTGGGCCATTCCCTCCCTTCTGGGACCAGCAATGTGCTCTCTGGAGGGAAGAGTCTGTTTCTTGGTGTCGCTTTTTTCTTTTTTTCCTTTGCTCACTTGTTTCTTAAATTCCACATATGAGTGAAATGATATGGTATTTGTCTTTCTCTGACTTATTTCACTTAGCGTAATACTCTCTAGCTCCATCCATGTGTTGTAATGGCAAGAGTCCATTCGTTGTACGGTGGAGTAATAGTCCATAGCGTATACATACACCACATCTTCTTTATCCATTCATCAGGGGATGGACACTTGGGCTGCTTCCGTATTTTGGCTATTGTGGACAATGCTGCTGTAAATGCCAGGATGCACGTATCCCTTTGATTCAGTGTTTTTGTATTGCATAAATACCCTGTGGTGTGACTGCTGGATCATATGATAATTCTATTTTTAACTTTTTGAGGAAACTCCATACCATTTTCCACAGTGGTTATACCAGTTTGCACTCCCACCACCAGTGTAAGAAGGTGCCTTTTTCTCCACATCCTCGCCAACACTCGTTTCTTGTGATTTATTCTTGACAGGTGTGAGATGGTATCTCATTGTGGTTTTGATTTGCGTTTCCTTGATGATGAGTGATGTGTCTGTTACCTGTGTCTGCTGGCCATCTGTTTGTCCTCTTTGGAGAAATGTCTGTTCATGTCTTCTGCCCATTTTTAATTGGATGATTTGTTTTGGGGCGGTTGAGTTGTATAAGTTCTTTATGTATTTTGGATACTACCCCTTTATGGGATATGTCATTTGCAGCTATCTTCTCCCATTCAGTAGATTGCTTTTTAGTTTTGTTGGCTGTTTCCTTTGCCGTGCAGAAGCTTTTTATTTTGGTTATAGTGTCAACAGTTAATTTTTGCTTTTGTTTCTCTTGCCTCAGGAGACATATCTATTTTGTGTTGGTGTAAGAAAATGGTCCAGTTTCTTTCTTTTGCATGTAGCTGTCCAGTTTTTCCAGCACCATTTGTAGAAGAGACTGTCTTTCCCATTGCATATTCATTCCTCCTTTGTCAAAGATTAATTGACCATGTAATTGTGGGTTTATTTCTGCTTCTATTCAGTTCCATTGATCTACGTATGTATTTTTGTGCCAATACCATACTGTTTTGATGACTGAAGCTTTGTAATATAACTTAAAAGTCTGGAATTGCGATACCTCCAGTTTTGTTTTTCTTTTTCAAGATTCCTTTGGCTAATCAGTCTTTTGTAAACTAATTTGGGAATTAGTTGTTCTAGCTCTGTGAAAAGTGCCATTAGTACTTTGATAGGGATTGCATTAAATCTGTAGGTTGCTTTGGGTGGTATAGACATTCTAACAATATTTGTTCTTCCAATCCATGAACATGGAATGTCTTTCTATTTCTTTGTATCATCTTCAGTATCTTTCATCAGTGTTTTATAGTTTTCAGAGTACAGGTCTTTCACTTCTTTGGTTAACGTATTCATAAATATTTTATTGTTTTTGGTACAGTTGTAAACGGGATTGTTTTCTTAATTTCACTTTCTGCTTCATTATTAGTGTCTAGGAACGCAACAGATTCCCATACATTGATTTTGTGTGCTGCGACTTTACTGAATTCATCTGTCAGTTCTAGTAGTTTTTTGGTGGTCTTTAGGATTTTCTATATAGAGTATCATGTGCTCTGCAAATAGTGAGAGTTTTACTTCTTCCTTACCAAGTTGGATGCCTTTTATTTCTTTTTGTTGTCTGATGCTGTGGCTAGGACTTCTCGTACTGTGTTCAGTAAAAGTCAAGCCTTGAGGGATATATATTGCTTTAAGTATTTACACACATACACAATCACCTATGCATACACACACATAGAGACACGCACATGTATATGATAACACCTTTTCAAAGGCAAGGGGATGATAAATACAACACTTAAGTTGTCGCCTCTGGGGCAGAGGTGGGAAGGTGGAATATTGTCCAAAACACAGGTTTGCAACCACACTGTCCCATCTCGTTCCATTTCTTAAGCTGGTTGTAGATTCACTAGTGTACGTATAATATTTCACAAATATGTGTTACACACACTCGCTTCCTTGCATCAGATAGTCCATAGTTTGAAAATGTTGAGCAAGTCATTGAAGGCCGTCATTCAGTGCAGCCGTGTGCCTTTTTCTGATCAGATTCTTGGGTGGTGAGTGACTCTAGAAATGGTTCACATTGACCCCCTTGAACTACTGTTGTGGTAGGAGGTTTCCTCATGGTTCAGCAGGCTGGGAGAGTCCATTGCAGACACGGTCGCTGAGAGGGGCCCCCACCTGTGCCCCCATTGTGGGGACGCGGGTGGTTGGTGGAACCCAATCCCTATCGAAGTACTTCGGTGCACCTGGGGAGCACTAAGAGACTAGCTTACCAACAGCGGCCATTCAGACTCACGTTTGCTAGGCATTTTCTCAAAACTGAAGTGAGTAAACCTGTCCCTTCAAGGAGAACAAATGACCATATTTATTACCAATGATAAAAAATCGTTTGGGGTGGGGGGCACCTGGGTGGCTCACTTAGTCGAAGGCCTGACTCTTTATTTTTGGCTCAGGTCATGATCTCATGGTCATGATCTCAAGGTCATGAGATCGAGCCCCACATCAGGCTCTGCACACAGCGGAGAGTCTGCTTCTCTCTCCCTCCTTATGCCCCTTCCCCCGACCTCATGCTCATTCTCTCTAAAATAAATAAATCTTTTTTTAAACTTTTGGTTTTGGACAACAACGAAGAGGTTTGAACCACTACGAGCTTTGGAGCTTCTGAACAGATTTTTCTAATGAGCCTGTGATAGAAACAAATACTCCTTTTCAGTATTATGTAATGAAACATGTCAACATTTGGAAGATCTGCCTCACTCGGTGAACCAGTCTTTCCAGATGACCAGAACCAGGTGCTGGTCCGGAACTTTCCACCGCGCAAGAGGGACCGGTGAGCTCAGGGCAGCAAAGTTCGGGGACACGATTTCAGACTCAGCACCACCGTAGCTGAGCTTGAAGATACGCCCACGTGTGCCGTTTGGACGTAGGA
Organism: Ursus arctos; assembly: GCF_023065955.2. Classification (NCBI taxonomy): domain Eukaryota; kingdom Metazoa; phylum Chordata; class Mammalia; order Carnivora; family Ursidae; genus Ursus; species Ursus arctos. The sequence goes on along the minus strand of NW_026623089.1, from coordinate 2,794,076 downwards.
TCCAAGAAGAAAGTCCACGGTTTTCTGAAAAAGCGATTACAGTTCTCCCCCTGTACGACCACGTGCCCTTTGCCGAGTCGAAAGGTGAGCCGAGCTCCTGTTCTGACAGGGGTGGGTGGGGACGGGGCCAAGGCACATCTGGGCTCCCGAATCTCACGCAGAAGTGACGTCCGAAGCACCGGAGCTTGTGGCTCAATTAGAAGGATCTGTTGGGAGCACGTTCCTCTCCCTGCTCCACGTCCTGCTCTGACGTCCCCGAGCCCCGTCCTAGGGCAGGGATGGCACCTGCGTTATTACTGAGCTGCTCGGTGTGGTGAGTCAGACGTATGGCCGGATTCCAAGCCAGCTTCTGTCTTTTCACGTGAGGATTAAAACACCACCACTAAAAATGAAATAGATTTCAAACAAGCTGAGTTGCCAATGGACGGAGGGTTGCACATCCTCCTGGCTCCTGGGCCTGGGGGGGGGTGGGTTGGGGGGGAACTGGCAGCTCTTAGCCAGTGATTCTGGGTTTTTGCTTTGTGTTCATGAGTGGTTTTTAACCAGGCCCCCTTCAAATGTGTTATTGTTAGAAAATAAGCCAAGAAACAAGGGATAGTAATTTAGTACTAGGAAGTTAATTCTGGGGACCTCTGACCTTCCCGCAGTCACGTGGCTATTGATTTTCAATACCGTGAGGTGGCGTGCCCCCCTAAGCGTGGGGTTCAGCAGAATCCAAACACTTTCTCCCTTATCAGTCGAGTCCCTGAGTACTTGAGCATTAAGACGACAAATGTCCACAGTTAACGGCGTGTCACATGGCAGCTGGGCGGACGTGCCAATTTTCTAATGAAGTCGGGTTGTTGGCAAACACACCAGTCATCATATATTGAAGGAGGTCTCCTTTTGTGTATTTCCAACACTCTTGAGTGCTTCGAAAGATACCAGTTATATCATTGTCTGAGGGCCAGGCACCGAGGGAGAGACATCCCCTCGCTGCCAAGACACAAACAAGCAAAACCAGAGTAAAAGCAAGACGGGGCTGGGCCTGTGAGGGTGTCGGGAAGAGCTCTTCCAGTGGTGCTCGATGGGGGAAGTACCCTGAGCAGAGACGGGCTCTGACCCCCTCGTTTCTTCCTCAAAGAGAGGCATCTTGGTAATTAATTCCTCACTCCCAACCTAGCTGGCTTTCTATGGGGAAGACTCGGTGTCGTTTTTCTTAATATTGCAGAAATGAAAACAGTCGATGTCTTTTGGGTCCAAACCAGCGTGTGGCTGGCCTGTCAGTCATGGGCCCTGGTGTGTCAGCCCGGTGAGTCAACACAGAGACCTGACCCTCCCGTCTCTCAGACAGCCTGATCCCTTTACCCCACGCCAGCGTTTGCCCCCGCCCTCCTCCCCCTCCCAGTAATAAATTATGGTTGCCATCTTGTATTGATTATTGAAAATGTTATGTCCATGGGAAGAAAATGCCATTGCTTTAAATATCAACATTACTGGGGATCTTAAAGTTATTTTTTACGGAGACGTGTGTGATAAAAATTTTTAAGCAATCGAAAGGAGTGAGGGGAGCAGAATTATTAAATAACAAAAAAATCAATCCTCCGTTTGGTCTAGCCAGACCAGCGTTTCTCGGCTCAGGTAAGTAGTTTAAAGTCAGACGTGTCTCACACTGGACTTTTTTACAGGAATGGAGAAATTTATAATGAAATTCAACAAGGAAACTGGAAAAACAGCCAAATTGGTGCAGCAAAGTGGTTAATAGGATCATTAGCCTACTCGCTGTATTTTTTGGACATTGTGTGCCTGTACCGTGGTGCTCGAGACCAGATTGCAGGAACAGGCTGGCAGTTAGTAGCTAGCTCAGCAGTGCTGGGTACAAACTGCCATCTTCCTGTGGATTTACAGCTGCCACTTCTGCTACTTCAATTAGTTCTATAGCACACAGATGTTGCTTAAATGTTGCTGCTAATGATACTGCAATAAGCGTAAGATTCATGCCATATTTTGAGGCACGTAAATTTCTCAAGTGGCACAATTAAAGTGGAAATATTAGGTGGGGAGAACTTGGCAGTCTCTCTTACTTGGAAGGCGCACCCGCTATGCAATAATGGGTCAAAAATTCATTCAAGTTTTACTGCTGTTCCGAGTTTTAAAAGACTTTTCACAGTTGAATGCAAAGTAGTAAAAAGCAGGGTATTAGGAAATGAGAATGCAGTTCTGTTATTCAGACATGACTTTTAATTTCAAATTGAAATCACATGCTCACTTTTCTGGATGTGACCGAAGGGAAAAGGCACAGGCTGAAGAGATTTCGTCTTGAAGGTTGAAAGTCCTGAGCACAGAGGAATTCATCGCAGCGCCCTCGGAGCTGCCGGTGATGCAGGGGCACCCCGCGGTCCCCCCACACCCGGAGAAGCGGCGCCGGTCACTGAGCGGGCCCCCTGCCATTCGCCCCACCAGCAGGCTCCCAGACCACAGCCCGAGGGCGCTGCCTGGGGACACGCACGCGTGTACATCCGCTCGCATGTGGACGCGTCCACGTGCTCTGTCCCACACGTGCATGGGCCCCGCGGGTACACAGGTGCGCCTCTCCCGTGGGCAGACAGGGAGCATCTTGGGGCCCCGGGCCTCGAGTCGGCCTTCTGGAAGCTCCTCTGAAATGTCTCCCTCATTTGTAGTCCTTTGTCATCCCGACACCGTGCCCTGCCTGCCTCCGAAGTTTCTTTTCCATGACAAAGCTCTCCTTTCGAGAAGAGCTGCTCTCTGGTTATCAAACACGCTTTTGATTTCCTGGCCCACCGACTTAGAAGGCAAGCGGTTCTGCGGGTGAGGCTGGCACCCCGTAGGCCCCCGTGCTTCCCAAGTCTTTGTGCAGGTCAACCCCACCCCGTTCTAGCTTATTGATTTGAACTGTCCGGTAAGTGACTCCATGGCACTTAACAGCTTCATCTACTCCTGCCACCGCCGCTAGAATTCGAGGCCACACGTGGCTCTCGGGCTCATGGCTCTGCCGGAGGACAGGCACAGGGAGCCCTGTCCTCGTCTCTCTGGTGCGATGCTCTTTGGGATGGATTCCACACCCGGAGCAAAGCTATCTGCACGAGGTGTTTCGGCCACAGTCGTCCTGTAGATACTTGCCAGATAGTTGCTTTCCTCCTCAGTGATGCCGGCCATTGAGTGCAGCCTCCCGTAGACAAGCCCGGGACTGCGAGCAGCTTAAAATCCAGTACACCGCCCCTCGTCTTCCTCCCTCTCCACACCTCCTTCCCCCTTTCTTTTCTCTTGCCCGCCACTCTGTACCTACAGCTTGGATTATTTACAGCAAATCTTACAGATGTCAGTATTGTCTTGTTCTGAAGCAAAAAGGACAATGAGTTCCCGCTGACCCCAGTACAATGGATCTCGCCTGAGCACAATATGTATTTTATACTGGCAGTGAAAAGCCTACATGTAATTGAGAGCAAGAGAGAAATGTCACTGTAGCATTTTTGTTGACACTGCACTCTGTGTGGAGGGAAGCCCAGGGCCTGGCGGGCAGGGGCGGTGGTGGCCGAGCTCCTCCCCAGGAGCTGGGGATTTAGCAAGGGAGCGGTGGTAGAAATTAATCTGTTCAGATTTTCCACCTAATGAACTATTCCCGGGACTGAAGGGCCACGAGGAGAAGTCCGTGCCACCGCTCCCCACTTGCGCAGATAGACCCGGAATCGGAGCCCATCTGCTAACTCAGATCTGTTTTTCCAGCTCTTTATTGTCTTCCATAATGCTTAATGTACTGTTTGTATATGTTGTCCTTGCACTATATTTGATGTGCTCTCGTATATTTTATTCATCTCTGGCTCTCGACGAAGGCAAGCTCCCAGCAAAACTGAGAATCATTATTTGCCGCCATCAATCAAGTGTCTACACAGTTGGCGCCTCATGGGACAGACTTGATTTTAAGCATAAAACGGAACTCTTGCTCTTTGGGGCCATTTCATTCTGTGTCCCCGGCGTCTGTCGTGATGTGTGGACACGGGAGTGCTGGCCTGCCCGCGGGGGCGGCAGCCACACCACAGCTGCCTTCTCTGGCCGACCATTCTTGGGGCCCCCAGAGCTGAGCAGCTGGAGCTCAGGGAAGTCTGTCGTGGCGTAAACGATAGACAGCAAGCTCGCAAGCTCACCCGTGTCGCTCAGGGAGGGAGGGAGTGTGTGTGAGGGCACAAGCCCCAGTGTGCTGGCGTCGCTGTCATGGTCCACACAGCCCTCCTCGCCATACTCAAGGCGGTGTGGACGCTGGGATGGAGACAGTGCGCTTTGTGCTAGGGTTCAGCCCTTTCCTGGGCACCAAAGACACATCCAGAACTTTCTGGCCCTGGGAAGGGAGGGTCCGAACTGGGTGAGACTGCAGGGATGCCAAGCCTGGGCCTGCACCTGGTTTTCCTGCTGGCTTCTTGCTGCCACAGCCCCCATTTGTGGACGTCCCTTTCCTCATCTGCACCGGTGGGGTGACATCCTCGGCTCTCCTCTAGGGCTGGCCTTGTGTCCCAGAGCAGCTGCTGCTCCCTGGGCTCTGAGCCCCACAGAGCAGGAGCAACACCGGGGGTGGGCTTGGGGAGGCAAACCCCGGCGTTGACCACGCTCTCTCTTCTAGGGCTCCCAGGCTGGGCTGTTGTCCGCGGTGAGCGCGTGGGTCTGTGCATGGGTCTGTCTGTGTGCTTTGCTGTTTCCAGGTTCAGGTGAAGGGGACATGGAGGTTAAGCAGAGGAATGACAAAGGCATCCTCTTCCCCTGATAGCAGGTATTTAGCAGATGGGAAAATATTAGCAGATGGGAAATCAGCAGATACATTTAGATCAAGATGCAAATTTAAAAGCCGCCAACCTCTGTGCTAAATATTTACACTGAGCATGTCCACTCCATCAGCCGCTCTCTATTTTTGATGAGCGTGTACAACTGCTCTTGTTACAAAGTCATGTGAAGACTGAGGGAAGGAAATTCCACATTTGAGAAGGAATTCATTGTGAGATAAATTTCAGCATTAAAAAAGAAGTGAATTTCCCAATTCCTGTCGACTTTCTGACTTGTAAGTCCTTCCATGAGTAAGTTTTTAATACCAATTAACTAGTACTTCAAAGGAAAAAAATTTTTCTCCTAGATAGCTCATAGTGAGTCTTCTATGGTGAAGCAATCTTTTAAAAATGCATTCCAACCCTGTGATGATTTCCAGTACAAAAAATATATAACAAAAGTCCCACCTGGGTCCCAGCAAGCAGCCTTCCCTGCAGACCTCAGGGTCCTGGCCAAGCCGTGTCATCTTGCTGGACAGTCTTTTCCTCTGCATTAAAATCATGGCTACACCTCGCATCTGTGCAGAACCGTGCCAATGCCGTGACATTTTTTTCTCAATCCTCCAGGGCTGCAAGGTGAGGACTGCTCCACCCCTTTATAGCAGGGAAACTGGGGCTTGGATTTAAAACTTGCCAAGACCCATAGATTCTTGCAGTGGGGGGAGCTTGCATCAGGGCTTGTCACTAAAGTCTCAAGGTTTTCTCCAAGGGAATTGAACTGGGCACTTTTCAAAGGAATGCACCATCTAGAGAACTCAGCAATTGCTAGCGTATACGCCGGTTCGTTCGTTCATGCTTCCACAAGGGTTTGAGTGTCCACCGTGGGCTGGGCAGTCTTCTGGGCTCTCAGGATGTAACTGGGCAGGACAGGTGTATTGCTGCCCCAATGGGGTTTAATTCTAGTGGAGAACGTCATCAGAGGAAAGTGAGATCATTTCAGATCACAAAGTGCTGTGGAGATAGAGTGGGGAGTGGGGTTCAGCAGGTGATGAAATCGGCTTGTCTCCAAAGATGCCCTTCACCTCCAGAACGAGTGACCCCACTGTCCATCCAAGGGCTGCATCCACCCGTGTGGACTTGGTCATCCTGATTCAACGAAGAGACTCAAGTACTTGAAAAAATTGGCCTTGTGCTTTTCTCCCCCCACACTCAAACTTATAAGAATACGCAACCCACCTGTGTCGTCTCCACAGAAAGTGCTAAGTGGTTGCAAGATTTCGGTCCCTGATAGATTCTGCTCTGCTCTTTACACTGTGGGTTCCAGTGGTGTCCGCTTCTGCGGCCTCAGCCGTGAGGTCCCACGTGGCAAGCGTCAGAGGGACGGGTAAACCACAGCCCTCTTAGGAGCCCAGAGCAGGAAAGAGTGAGGCTCCTTATAGGCCTGTGGGCCAGATGGTGCATGATACCCCGCAGACCTCCCCCAGCTCACCATGCTCCTGGATGGCTGTCTGTTGCCTGCCTCTCTCTGACACTGCTGACTGCTGGAACTTTTCCCCATGGCGACTGGCGGGAGGGGTGTCTATCTTTACGTTTAAGCCACATGTCATGAAAATTTTAATAAAGCAGACTCGAAATATTAATAACCCTTATACTAAGACCTGACAAAGACATTACAAGAAAAATACTTATAAACCAATATCTTTTGTGAACATAAATGCAAAAAAAAATTTTCACAAAATATGAGTGATGAAACCAAGCCGTGACACACTCCCCTGGAATGCAAGGTTGGTTTAGTGTTGGAAATCAGTATAATTTGCCATATAGACAGAGTAAAGGAGAAAATAAAGGAGATCGTCTCAGTAGATGCAGAAAAATCATTTGAAAAAATTCAGCATTCATTAAAACCACTCTCCACAAGGTAGGAATAGAAAGGAACTTCCTCAATCTGATGAAAAGCGTCTATGGAGAGCACACAGCTCACTACTTAAAGGTGAGATGTTAAATATTTTTCCCCTAAGATGAGGAACGAGGCAATACATCTGCTCTATCTCTATTCAACATTTATCTTAAATGTTAGCCTGTGCGGTGAAAATCAGGAAACCCAAATTCATAAAATGGGGAGAAGGTAAACTGCCCCTATTTGCAGACAACTTGAATGCATACATAGGCAATCCCAATGAATCCAGAAGTAGAAACTGTAAAAATAACGTAAATTTAGTCAGGTCACGGATATGCAAATATCAATGGTATTTCTATAGACTATCAGCAAACATGGAAACAACTGGAAAATTTGAAAGCAATACTATTTATAATAACATCAAAAAACAAAATACTCTGATTTAATGAATGGTGTGCAAGACCTCTTTCCCGAGAACTACAAAATCTCTCTCAGTAAAAGTAGAGACCTAAGTGAATATCCTTTGTTTATGGATTGAAAACCTTGTTAAGATGTCAATTCTCCAATAACTGATCAAAAATTTCAAAGCAATTCCAATTATAATCCCAGTAGGCTTTTATAGAAATTGACTATTTTTTCAATTGTGTTTGGAAATGCAAAGAACCTAAGGAGTCAGAACAATCGGGGGGAGGGGGGGAAACAATGCCGGAAGATTTTAGCAGGGGTATTCATAATAACCAGAAATTGGAAACAACCTAAATAGCACCCAACAGAAGAATGGATGAAAGAAAGGCTAGATCTGTAGTGTGTCCGTGCCACGGCCTATCACTCAGCAGTAGTGACGAGCCGTCTCTCTAGGCAGCATGAGCGGCTCTCAGGACTTCATGCTGAGTGAGACGTCAAATGTAGAAGGAATGCACGCTCTGCCGTTTAGGAGATACAAAACCAACCGATGGTGAAGAAAAGTTCACAAGGCTGGCTTCCTGGAGTGGGTGGGTGGCTTCACTGGGAGGGAACAGGAGGGAACTTCACGGGGTGATGAAAAATCTGTGTCTTCATGAGAATGCAGGTTAATGAATGTATCATTTGTCAACCATGTACAGTTAAGATTGGTGTGTTTCAAAGTATGTAAATTTTACCTGAAAGGGAAGTCGTTGAGGGGAGGGGCCGTAGCTGAAGCAAGGCTGGCAGAACGTGGACCGGCGTGGACGGGATCATAGGTGTATGGGGCCCGACGTGCTATTCTGTTCACTTCATAGATGTTCAAAATTCTTTCTTTTTTAAAGATTTTATTTATTTATTCAACAGAGATAGAGACAGCCAGCGAGAGAGGGAACACAAGCAGGGGGAGTGGGAGAGGAAAAAGCAGGCTCACAGCAGAGGAGCCTGATGTGGGGCCCGACCCCAGAACGCCGGGATCACGCCCTGAGCCGAAGGCAGACGCTTAACCACTGTGCCACCCAGGCGCCCCAGATGTTCGAAATTCTTAAGAAAACGTTCGCTTTTAATTTACCACATAAAAAAAGGTAAGATCAAACATTCTAATCAGGTCTCATTTTAGGTAGAAAACTCAGTGTGCTTGCCCCAAAATATTTTTATTTTCAAAGTCACTCTTTTATATCTGGCGAGCCGAGCCAAGCATCACTATCTTTGGGTCTTTGTCTCTGAGCCTGTCCCTCGGCTGGGGAATGGTCCCTCTCCTTTGCCAGGAACCTCTGAACCGAGATGGTGTCTGGAAATGATTTGGGAGATAATCTTCTTAAAGATTTTTTTTAAACCTCAGCGTTTCCTGACCTCTTTCTCAGAGGCAGTAGCAGTGTCTCCCCTGCATTTGTTAAGTGGTGTGGTGAGTGCAAGGCTGCTAAAGTGAGTGATGGTTACCAGCTCTACAGGGGAAGGGAAGGGGGAGCTTCCAGGGTCTTCTAGGTCCTTTCCAAAGTAGAATAGTCTATAAACCCCTAAGATGAGGCTGAAAAAATAAAATCAGCTTAAAAGTAAATACATCTTTCCATTTCCCACCCCCCAAAATAACCTGGCAAGAAAAATGGGACAAGTACGGGCTGGGTGCATCACCACCAGGGAGGCGCAATCAGCAGCAGAGGGTGTGGGTCTGTCAGGCTGGAGATGCATGTCTGTCCTTACCCACTGTGCCAGGCCCTTCCCCTGAGGCAGAGCAGTCATTAGCTGGGGGTGGTATGGGTCCAGCCAGTCGTGCTGGGGGCCCCCGGGGGCCTGCCTGCAGCACCACGCCGCTCCGGGCCCACCCCTTGCCTTCCAGGTTTCTGACTCCGGTAAATGGTTTCATCCCTGACCTCTTCTATGTAATTGGTGAATTTTAAATGGGCACCATATGTTCTTTTTTGCAACCTTAGGAAAGGTTCTGTAAGCTTACAGTATTCATACAGCCTACCATTATAATGGATCATTTTACTTTTTTTTTAACCAAAAAGACCTTCCCTTGGATTTTTTACTCATGTAGTGCCATTTCTAAATTGAACCCTAATATTGCTGTAGTTCAGTAAATCAGAGATAGGCTGATGATGTTGGCATTAATAATATTTTGATATCATTGACGGTAATATCTTTTGTATAGGTTTTAGCATTTACTGGATGCTGGTGTATCCATCCGAATGCTGGTATATTGTTCAGGGAAGTCACCAGTGACAGACTGTGTGCTTCGTATATCAAACAACCATTCTTAAAGATCAGTTTATTGAGGTGGAAGAATGGAGCTTTAAAAACACCCAGGAAATTAGCAAATGCCTGAAGGACTTGAGGACCAGCCGCGCCCGCCAGGGACAGCCCGCTCTAGTGGGTGTGTGAGCAGTCCTCCCAACTGGACCTGGGGTGCAGAGCGGCTCTGCCCTGGACCTTGGGCAGAGAGACCCAGATCCACTGGGGTCAGTGGCAGGTGGCCAAATGCTGTGCAGTGAACCAGCCTCTTTACACGTTCTGTGATCTTTGGAAACAACATGTCAGGTCCTAGAGGAGGGGGAACTGGCTCCAAACACCCCCATGCTGTGACCTACCTGGGCGCGGACTTTGCTGGGTACAGGGTATTCAGGGGGGCCTTCTGGTGGTTCCCAGCTGCAGGCTAGGCAGCCATTCTTGCTCAGGGCAGAGCCCCATAGCTGGCATGAGGGAGGCAGGCCTGCCTGGGAAGCACTGGGGGTTGGGTGAGGGGCTCAGACTGAAAGGAAGCTGGGGCCTGCCCAGAAGCGATGCCAGGATGCTGGGAATGCACTGTGGATCCCGTTCTCAGCCTGCGGAATGGCCCAGGCAAGAGAGCGAAGTCCGGGTGTACCTGGGGGAGATGCCCCAGTAGGTAGGCACCCTACTCTGGGAGAGAGCGCTTACCTTCAGAGTTAATACTGTGCCATTTGCCTTCACGGAAATGCAAGCTGCTTTAATTATTTTTGAGGACAGATCAAACTTATTTCAGAACGAACCAGCTCAGGAGTAACATAGGTCCCCTAGAGAGAGCTCCGGCTCCTCCTTTCCAGAAGAGCTGCTTGTTTATTATGTTTGCCGTGATTCCTACTGTTTCTCTTTATTAATGCAATACAGAACGTTCTTCAAGGAAAGTGAGAGGGCCTTAAGCCTATGTCAATTCTGTTGTTTATTTCTTCAAAGAAAGGAAAATGCAGAGTCACCCCCAAAATGCTGGGAGAGCCTGCTGCTCTCCGTGTGGGGAACCCTGGGGACGGCTCAGGAGCACAAGTTACTTCCCACTGAATGATGCAGGCACAGCTGCTCCGGGCAAGACAGGCTGCATCCAGGGGTCCCGACCCAAAGACTGAAGTCCCCAGGGCTGACTAGGCAAATGCCTGGGTACTGTGAGGTGCACTGGACCGGCCAGCAGGGCCTCCTGCAAAGGCTAGCTATTCCCCACGCGCAAGGGACTTGTGGAGGGCCAAACTGAGTGATACGAGGAGCAAGTGGGGAGCCCCACCTCTAGGCTGGGGGAGGAAGGCGGGGGCTTTCCTCCCAAGACCCCAAGGTGGGGGCCAGCAGGTGCATGTCAGGAATGGGAGTGGGCAGCAGTGCAGAGGGAGTGTGAGACCATGCTGAAGGCCTATGGCGGTAGGCTTTGAGAGAACTAGGGTAGCTCACTGGTAATCAGTTAATGAGTTTTGAAAATGAATATATAGCCTGTGTAACTCACACCCCAATCAAGATACAGAACTTTTCTTACAGATAGCTGCACACCCATGGTCATTCACAGTAACCAAAAGCTGGAAACAACCTCAAATGTCCATGGACGGACGAATGAATAAGCAAAACGTGGCATATCCACGCCTTTAAAAGGGAAGGAAATTCAGACGCCGGCTACAATGTGGGCATACTACGCTCAGTGCGGTAAGCGAGACATGGAAGGTCCCTACTGTGTAATTCCACTTACACCATGCCAGGAATGGTCAAATTCACAACGACAGAACATAGGAGGAGGAAGGGGATGAGGAGAAGCGGTGTAATGCGCATGGAGTCCCAGTCTGGGGTCATAAGAAGAAGTTCGAGAGATGAACCGTGCTGATGGCTGTACAACATCGGGAATGTCTTTAATGCCACCGAACTGTACATGCGAAATGGCAACTCTTCGTGTATATTTTGCAACAATTTAAACATTTTTAAAAGATCTAGAACTTTTCCAGCACTTCAGAAGTGTCCCAGCTGCCCCCTTCCTAGGATTTCCACCCCCATGGGAATTCCCACTCTGCCTCTGCCGTAGACGGGTTCTGCCATGAGCTTCCTGTGGGTGGAGCACACGCTAGGCACTGTTTATTTTTTTTAAGATTTTATTTATTTGAAAGATCACAGGTGTGGGGGGGAGAGGCAGAGGGAGAAGCAGACCCCCCAAGGGTGGGGAGCCCGACGACGTGGGGCTCGATCCCAGGGCCCTGGCATCATGACCTGAGCCGAAGGCAGATGCTTCACTGACTGAGCCCCCCAGGCGCCCCTCACTATGCGCTGTTTGTATCTAACATAACGGTTGACACTTAGCCATGCTGTTGCCTGCATGCAAAGTTCATTTTCTGTGGAGGATTAATACTCCATTGTGAAATACTATTTGTTTATTCATTGTTTTGTTGATGGACACTGAGTTTCCAGCTTTTATAAACCAAGCCGCGTGAACATTCTTGTTCAAGTCTTTCGTGGGTGCTTGCTTGCCTTTCTCCCAGGCGTATACATAGGAGCAGAATTGCTGGGTAGATGCGTATTTCCCTTTATGTTCACTTTCAGTTTTCCAAAGTGGTGGTACCATTTTACAAATCCCTCGGAAATACAGCATTTAGGGTTCTCGCCTTTTTTCATTTTACCCCTAATGTTGTGAAGTGAAATCTGTCGGTGGCTTTATTCTGTATTTCCTGGATGACTCATGGCACTGAGCCCTTCCGCGTGTCTCCTGGCTGTCTTTGTGTCTTCGCGGTGACATGGCTGTTTGCTTCCTTCTCATTTTCACATTTGTCCTCCAGATACTGAGTTGTAGGAGTTCTTCATTTATTCTAGAAGCAATTCCTCTAAGGAATATTTTCTCCCAGTCTGGCTGGCCTTTACATTTTCGTAGTGGTGATTACTTTTTTTTTGTTTTAAGGCAGTGAGAGACTTATTAAGGGGTGTTAAGTAGCTTCAGAGTCATCGAGGGAAGGAAGTTCAAAGCGGAGTGTGTAGGAACTGGCCTGGAGGAAGAGGTACCGCGTCCAGGGTCACGCTGCCTGTGCTGCGTCAAGAAGACGCTCTGAAGTCTTCCGTGTTTTTAAACTTTCTATATGATTTTAGACTTAAAAGAGAGTTGTGGGGGTGGTCTAGTCGGCGCATCCAACTCTCGGTTTCAGCTCAGATTGTGATCTCAGGGTTGTGGGATTGAGCCCAGGTGGGGCTCCGCACTCAGCGTGGAGTCCACTGCGATTCTCTCTTTCCCCCTCTACTCTTCCCCCTGCTCACGCTCTCTCTGCATCTCTAAAATAAATAAATACATCTTTAGAAGGAGAGAGAGAAAGTTGTGAAGCTAGGACAAAGTATCCCCACATGCCCTTGACCCAGCTTCCCATAACACTAACATCTTAGGTTGTAGCACTACAATGGTCTCGACTAAGAAATTAACAGTGGTAAGTACTGTTAACTGGGGACTTTACTCAGATTTCTCCACTAACGTTCTTGTTCTATTCCAGGATCCAATCCAAGACACCCCGTGGCATTTGGTTGTCACACTTCCTTAGTCCCCTCCAACCTGTGACAGCTTCTCATGCTGCCTTTTCTTTCATGACCTTGACTCATTAAATTCTTTAGTTTGTCTTTGAATCTCACAACCCTAAAAATTTCAACAACTACTTTTAGTAGTTTTCCATTAGAATAGGATTTTCTCTGCATAGAATCATATCAGCTGTGGACAGAGGAGTTTTACTTCTACCTCTCTCATTTTGTGCCTTTGATTTCTTTTTCTCGCCTTATTTCATTGGTTGTGACCTCTAGCTGGTGTAGAATTAAAGTGGAAAGAATGGACATTCTTGCCATGCTCCCCCTCTTGGGGAAAATCAGTCCAGTTCTTGCCACTGAGCATGACATCAGGTGCAGGCTTCGCAAGGCACCTGTTACCTCATGGAAGACATTCCCTTCCATTCCTTGCTTACTGAGAGTGTTCACAATGAGTGAGTTGAAGGAGCTTGCTGTTTCTGCCCCTAGTAACATTATTATATGGTGGTTTTCATATTCTGCTAAGTAGTGAATAACAGTTAATCTTCAAATAATGAGGTCACTTTGTGCTCCTGGAATAAACTCACTTGGTCATGGCATATTATGTTTCTTATGTATTGCTGGATTTAATGTGCTATTATTTTGTGATGGATTTTTGTATCTCTGTTCAAGAAAGATATTGGCCTATAATTTTCTTCTCCTCTTTCATTATCATCAAAGTTCGATATCAGGCTTATGCTGGACTCCTAAGCTGTGTTGGGAAGAGCTGCCTCTTTCTTCTCTGAAACAGTGTGGTAAGATTCATCTTGTTTCTGCCGCAAATGTTTGGTAGAATTTATCAGTGAAGCCCTTTGAGTCTGGAGTTGTCTTTGTGAAAAGGCATTTATTTACAGATGCAATTTTAAAAAGTGATGGAGGGCTATTTACATTTCCTATTTATTTTGAGTCAGTTATAGTTTTATATTTCATGGAATTTATCCATTTTGTCTAAGTTATTTAATTTCTGGCACAGTGAGGCTCACAAAAGCCCTTTACTTAACCCCTCAATGTACAATATCTTTTTCCCCTCCTTTCTGATCTTAGTATTTCATGTTTACTTTTTGTTTGTTTTTGTCTCAATGGTAGGTATTTCCATTTTCTATTCGTGCATAGCAAATTGCCCTAAAATTTAGTAACTTAAAATAATAGTGATTATTTCACTTTCCCATAGGTTGGCTGGTTACCTCCTCTTCTGGTTCCACCTGGGCCCCCCACGTGGTTGTCTTTAGCTGGAGGGCCAACAGGACTGGACATGGGTGTTAGCCTCACTCACGTGTTCAGTACATGGTGTTAGCTCTCCACTGAAACACATCTGTCCTCAGTCACATGGCCTCCCCTTCTTCTGTAGGTTAGACAAGCTTCCTAGTCTCAGGACAGTATTACAAGGGGGCAAAGGCACAAGTTCCAAGGCAACCTGAGTCCTAGGCTCTGAATTCATGTAATATCACTGCTGCCACATTCCATTGCCCAAGGCAAAATCAACAAGCTAGCCCAGATTAAATACAGTTGAGAAATGTATGGCAGACCTGGCAAAATTTCATTGCAGAGGACCATGCCTTCTGTGAAGAAGGAATTCATGGCCATGGTTTCAATCTGTCACATGCCACAATCTGACAACAAACTTATGTTCTTTTTACATGTACAATATTCTTTCTCCCATCTCAGTCGCCTACAACTCTCATCCCAGTTAGGACATCAGACTCAGAGGCCAGGTTCCCATCATCTACATCAGGTCCCTCTGGAGACTCACACACACACCCTTCCACTGGTGTGACTCGTCAATCCAGAGATCTCTGAGCTCACCAGGTTACCCCAGAAACAAGACCAGGATGAACACAGGGCCAGTTGTTCCCATCAAAAAGAGGAGGCACATAAAGCACGTGGAAGTCCCTGGTCCTTACGATTCTGAGATCCAGATGGACCAGAATGGCAGATCCCCCTACTCCAGAGGCAGGAGATACTCCTTGATTAAGGCCCATTTCTGCTCCCAGGAAGGATTTCCTAGTCCACCATTCTGTCCATTGCTCTCTAGTTCTGCTCTCTGGAGGTCCTTTCTTTTCCATCAGAAAGGGCCCATGTTTGCAGATCAGTAGCTTTCTGTATCTGATTCTTGCTCATAGAAAGCTGGAGGCCCAAAAGTATCTTTTATTTTGAATGGTATTGACCATTTTTAGTCCAAGCTGGTAATGCTCTCATTAATGTAATTCTCTTAAAAATGTTGTAGGTCTCCTATGAATCTTGTTGGAATTTCCTCTATGTGCCCCAAAAGTCACAACCATAATTCTTTTCAAGACAAAACTGTCTTGGGGCACCTGGGTGGCTCAGTCGGTTAAGCATCTGCCTTCAGCTCAGGTCAGTCCCGCATCGGGCTCCCTGCTCAGCGGGGAGCTGGCTTCTCCCTCTGCCTGCCACTGCCCCTGTTGTGCTCTCCCTTTTTCTCTCTCTGACCAAAAAAAAAAAAAAAAAAGAAGACAAGCCTGTCTCCACTTTGGGTATATCAGGTTTCTATGAGCCAGTGCCCCTCGGAGTCTTGGAAGCCCTTTTTCTCTTGTTGGGAAAGTCTGTGAGGCGCTTCCTCCAATCTTTCTGAGGCCTATGGTCATACCTTTGATCCAGTCTTTACTCTGAGTCCATTCGTTCACTGGTCTTGCTACCCACTGCTTCCCTCTTGCTGGGACTGTCACAAAATGTTCACTACAGGGGTTACTTCCAAAGGGTGCCTTCTCCCCGTATGAGACTCTGTGTGGTAAAAATGGGCCCTTTCTAAATAGCGGTGCCGCAGAGGAGACACTAAAGCCCTTTCCTCTGGGGCTTCACGTGGGGTGCCAGCGCAGCACCGGCACTGGGGGGAACAAGGCCTTGCTCACTCCGTGCGGACCGGCAGCTTGCTCTTTCTTGCCTCTCTCTCCGCTGACCCCCGTTCCAAGCACGGGCCCCTCTCTCCTCCCTGTGTCCTCCCTTCCCTCTATTCTTCTTAAGGGAACACCTGAGAATCTAATAGTTTTCCCGGGTGGGGCCTGCCCAGCTCCAGGGAGGAGGCCGTTCAGAGTTGCTCTGGCCCACAGGGGCCTGGTCCTGCAGCGCCACGTGAGACAGGCCTGGACGGGGCACCTGGGGTCAGCCTGGAGGCAGTCGGCATCCTGGGTCTCTGCTCACTCTGTGCATTCACAGCTGCTCTTGCCTTCCTCAAGAGATAGAGGCTGGCCGGCCAGGGCACACTGGGCCCCTTGTCAGCCTCGCCGGAGTGTCCAGTGGGCCAGGTCAGCCCAGCCAGACGTGGCAGGGCCAGGGCCGCAACAGCTAGACTTGATGGTCTTCTGTCTCCCGACCCCATATCACATACTGGCCCCTTCCTCTTGTTTCTCTTTCCAAACCCCCTCTCTTTTCTTACCAGAGGTAAGAAAAAGGCAGCTGTTTTCAGAGTCTGCTCTGCTCAACTGGACTTCCCTGGACTCCACTGGGCTCTGTGTTTACTGGGCTCTGGGGGTAATGGGGGAGGGGGTGATCCCAAGAACAGAGCAGTGTCACTTTTAATGTCAGTCTTGGTGAAGTTCACTCTCAGCCAAACATGAGATGGGCTCCTCAGCATCCTTGCTCATCAGTGATTCTTCTTCTTTTTTTAAAGGTTGTATTTGAGAGCAAACAAGTGTACACACAGAGGGAGAAGCAGGTTCCCCACTGAGCGTGGAGCCCGATGCGGGGCTCGATCCCAGGACCCCAGGATCCTTACCTGAGCCGAAGGCGGATGCTTAACCAACTGAGCCCCCAGGCCCCTGCTCCTCAGTGATTCTGAGGGTGCAGCTCAGTCAGGGGTTGGTCCACTGAGCACTGACCCAGACGGGGGGCTGTGGGCCACACAGACACCTGCACATCTCAAAGGAAAGCTGCCTGTGTTATGAGTCCGTGAGCCTAGGGACTAGTGGCCAAAACCCCTCCAGAGATATGTGCCCTTTCTGCCCTCCTCACCCCTCCTTTGGGGGCAACCCCAAATGGGTGGCCTCTCCCCTTCAGCTCTAGGTGGTGTGGTCCACTGGTTATGAGTGTGGTGTGGGCACCACGTCTGTGGGAAATAGGTTCTTTTGGCCCAGCAGCCCCAGGGTGAAGGCTACTGTGAAAACTGGGAATGTTCGTCAAAAATGTCAGTGTCAGAGAGGACGGTGAGGATGTTCAGATGGGAGGAAACTAAAGACGACCGAGGCGGCCCCTGCTCCTGGACCAGACCCTGCAGCAGAAGGAAACGTGCTGCCCGGGGTGCCGTTGGGTCCGTTGACCCGGCCGGGGCAGGAGCGCGACTGAAGCATCGTATCAGAGTTACGCGCACTGAGGTCGCTAACTGCCAGGTGACCTGAGGAGCTCGTACCCTTGAGAAACGCACACTGAACTAGCTGAGGCTGGACAGCCACGATGTGCTCAGCGTCCTCCCAAGCAGCTCAGAGAAGTAGACGTCGGCAGGCATGGAGGTCGGTAATGGTGCTGCTAACAGCACAGGAGTCTGGGCGACAAATCGTGGGCTGTTCTCTCTACGATTCTGCCAACTTCCCTCTAAGTTTGAAATGATTTCCGAGTAGCAAGATTTTAGAAAATGGCTTTGTTTTCAGAGGGCTGGGGGTGGAGGCGTGCTCCCCAGCAGGGCCCCGGACAGCCTGGTGGTGCCGGGCATGGCTCGCAGCACAGCCCGGCCTGGCGAGGGCAGCCGGCCCCGGAGCCCCGCTCAGCACGCGCAGATCTGCACGCTGCTCTGAGGTCCTTGCCTGAAACCAAGCGCCTCCGCCATCAGTGTGTCCGCACCAACCTCTAAATTTCAGGTTTACCAGCAGGGCAATGGCCAGCTACTGAACAGAGGGGGGCGAAGTGTCTTCCTTAAGCGTTTGGAACCGGGGGCGGCTGAGGACCTGCTGTCTCTCCCCATTTGCTCCGAAGCCCTCTCGTGCCCTTAGCGTGGATTGATTCTCCTCATTGGGCCTGTCTTCAATTTGGTTTCAGGCACTTTCCAATAAGTGCCTGCAGTGCTCTGGGGCTCCGGAGACGCACCGTGGAAAATCAATGCGTGTTCATCATCATCGCGGCGGTGACGAGAGCCGGCCGGCCCCCGGAGCCAGGCCCACCGGGGGCGAGTGTGCTCCCAGGCCGCTCGGCCGGCTCTGTGTCTCCCCGCGGAGGCCAGCAGTTGCGTCTCGACGATGATCGATGCCGCTGCATCAGTGCATCCCTGTTAGCCGCGGCCTGGCCCCATCGCGGTCGTCTCGGAGATGGGATTTATGGCGCAGGGCTGTGCCTTCGTGACCTTCCCCCGCCAATGGGGTGTCCACACGCGAGACCCAAGAATGGCCCTGCCCTCCCCGAGTTTGCAGTCTGCTGGGGCGGCATCACCACTCGCCAGGATTTCAGACCCGTTTGGGTCTCGAGATGTTTACGGTGGTCTTGCTCTGTGTGGGTGTCGTCTGGCTCGTTCTGAGGAAGGGTTGTGATTACCCTAATCCCGGGAGCTCGAAGAAGCTCGCATGCATCATTCACAGAAAGTCACCGTTCCAGCAGGGGGGCAGGCAGACGTAGGCTCCCCACTCTGGGGGCTGAGCTGGGGCGGAGCGCCTGGGTGAGCCTGCCTACACCAGCCCGGCTCTGAGTCTGGGCTGGCGGGTTGAGGGGCCATGGTCATGGGATCGAGCAGCCCGAGAACAGGCCAGATTCTGACCTTTTCCCCGGGCGGCAGCACCAATAGGAAAGGAGCTGACTTTCCTCCCTTCTGCTCCATGCACAGCACGAAGTTCAAGGCAGGAGAATGGGCTAGGCTATTTCTGCCCTCACTTCCTTTCTTCCAAACCACCAGCAGTGGAGTGGATGTGAGACTTCCCAGGGTGACCCGGATGTTTGGACAGGGTATTCGGTTGTGATTTGGTGGCATAGGCCAAGCTCCTGTCCTCCCCTCCAGGCTTCAGAGCGGCATGAGGGTGTGGCTTCTCTGGTGACCAGTGCTGGGGAAGCACACCCAGGCCATAACCACCCCTTTGTCATTCTCCACACCCCATCCGTCACCTGGGGTTCTGTCCTGCACACTGGCCTCTGCCAGCCCATCAGGCTGTTAAAAGCCAGGTGAGGAAAACCAGCAAGTCTCACTGCCCCCACTGTTCAGGTGGGAGAGCCGGGTCCTGGAGAATGGAGAGACGTGCCCAGCTGCCGCCTGGCTCCCATCCCTCCTCATCCAGATTCTCCCTGGTGGCCGTCTCTGCACCAAGAGGTCTGGCTGGAAGCAGGGGCGCCCTCAGTTGCCAGGGTGCTTGGAGGCTCATGGGAAGAGTTCCCCACGCTCATGTGTGTGGAGCAGCTGCTGTGGGCTCTACTCCGTCTCCTGGGGTGGCTGCAGCATCCGTCTGTCCACCCCACGGCAGCCTCCTGGCTCTGCTCCCCGGCTGCCCTGCCTCCCCTCTGCGCTGGCTCACCACGTGCCACAATAGCCCCTCAAGCCTGTCCCCACAGTGACCAGACTTGTGAAGCCCACTGCTGGTTCCCACCATACCCCACCCACATCAGAGCACCCAGGCCGTGCATCCCATCACCCCGCCGTCCCCGTCACCCCAGCTCCCAGCACCCCCAGCTGCACATTGTCACCAGAAGTGAGGCCCCTTCCTGAGGCAGAGCCCTGCCACCAGCACCTTCTTGGTGCATCCCCTGCTGTGGGGCCTCATCCTGCCGTCTGGACAGTCCTGAGGTCATGGACACCAGCCACACAGGAAACCAGGTGCCGGTTCTCAGCCAGAGGTCAGAAAAGTAAAGAGCAAGCTACCTGCCTGCTGGAGGGAGATGACCATAACGTAGCATCAGCGCCAACCCTGGAGGAGCCCAGAGATGAGGAGAGGAGCAGGTGAGAGCGTGGCCTGGGGGTGGCGGTGGGGTGGACACAGCCCCGTACCAGTGCCCAGGCTCCAGCCCCTTCCCCTCACCCCTGGAAGGCAGGGAAGTGTCCCGCCCATCCCCGGTTGGTTCTTTGCTCAAACCCCATCGGCCCTTCACTTGCAGGTGGTGAGAAAGGGCTGGTGCTTCTTGGCTTCCACCAGGGACACCTTGAGTTGGCCGGGCCCAGGCAGGTCAGCTGTAGGGTGGCGGACGCCAGTGACTCCCGTCACTGGAGACAAAGGAAACTTACCCTGGCCAGGAGGCAGACTTTTTGAGAAACAAGCCCCGCCCTATAAATAACAGCCCCAGTCGGTCTGCGGCGCTGCTGCCTGCTCCCTTGACCTGTGACCTCTGCCGTCCTGTGAGTGAGCACAGCCCATGTCTGCGGCTTCGGGGGGGCCCCGCTATGGGATGCTATTGACGAGGCATCTATAAATATTTAATCTTCACATTAAAAATATGGGACAGAAGAACCATTAGTAGCTGACAATAAAAAGGCTTTCTCTGCTGATTGTTGGGGCAAAAGAATCTAAGAGGAGATTTTGGTCAGGCTAAGGGACAGGGTTGTAAGTTGGAAACATGTAAATGTGCGTTGTTTACGAGCCAGTTACAGCTCAGACCTGTGGTGGTCGAGGATCTGAGGCTGGCCTGTCGTTTCCTCAGAGTCTGCAAAGCATAGACTTCTCATACAAAACAAAATGGATGGTTTATTTACGTCTGGTGCCATTAAGAATGGAGGAGAAAAGTTCAGCCCAGGATAAAAAGCTTAAATCTTGATTTTTCCCTTCCCCCTCTCAAAAAGAATGGATTCCTTGCATTGTAAATTATCCAACCCTTGTCCTTGGGTTGGCAGCTACTTCGGGCTGGTATGGACATTGCATAATCTTAAATATTGATTCTTGTTAGACTGAAAAAAAAAAAAAAAACCAAGTGCGTGGGCCTCCACCGGTCTGCCTGTCCAGGAAATCACCTTCGCCATAGCTCACTTCTGATGGCCTCTAGCCTTCCTGACAGCAAGATCCATTCTGATTAGAAAAGTTCCAGGAGAAAAAGCAATGGTCAGGATCACTCTCTCCATTAGAGCGAGCACTGGGTGGGCTTCTGCCCCCTGGAGCTTTCTGGACAGAGCAAATCACGATGATCCAGTGGCCACCAGTCCCATCAGCCGCCAAACTGGGGTCCCCCCGACTCTGGACTCGGAGCAGACCTACACATTCATGGCCTCTACACGGGGTGATGGGGTGCGCCCTCACTGAGAGAGATGAGCCCCCCACGACCCCTTGTCCCCCAAAGGCACTTAGTGTGGTGAAGTCTGCCCCACACACGGAAGAAACGTCCTTTTAGAAAGAGAATCATTTTCACAAAGGCCAGCTACGCGGTGTGATGTTTACGGCTGTTCCGCCGAGGCCCCTAGGCACTGAGCTCATGCGGGCGTGGGTGTGAGCAGAACGAAGAGAAGGATCGTTGTGGGTATCCATCAGGAAACGCAGCACTTCCATCCCTCCAGACGCACGGGCCCCATTGCCCTGGTGGGGGAAGCAGCACGCGTCAGGCAGAGCGCACGTTTCCTGTCCCAGGCTCGGCGACACCACGTCCGTGACTAAGCACAGAAGAAGAAGGCAACCGTACGGTACTTCCGGTGGGCGCCTCGTGCTTCAGCCTCATGCAACGCAGTGACTGTCTCTCGTCCTCTGCGGCCAGAGCTCCGTTGTCTGTGACCGAAGCATCAGGAGCAGCAAAGGAGGAACGTCCGCTAACCGATGTCTGCAGTGTGGTGTTTGAAAGGCCTTCCTCTGGAAACTTACTTCTCCAGCTGTCACTCGACTGACCGCGAATACCCGCGAATACCCTGCATACCCGCGAATACCGCAATCGTTGGCGCGACGGAGTTCCTGTGAGAGCGGCCCGGTGCTCCTCGGGTCCTGGGCTGTGTTCTCCTGCGTCTCCCGCCCCCCATCTTCCTGGAGGAGGCACTCAAGCACCAAGGGGATATCCAGGCACAATGTGGGAGCTTGTGTGTTCAAGGCCCGCCAACCAATGGATTGGTTTCCTGGATTGATTAGGATGGGCTCAGGTCCAAGAGAGCAACAAAGTGGGGTCTGGAAATGCCCTGGATGGCGATGATGACAGCCCCCAGTCTGTTGGCGCTGGGGCCCAGGCTCTTGGCTGGGACTCGTGCCCACACCTACGATACCCTTGTTCCAATGCCAGGCATCTTGTGAGGCTAGCGGGGCACCAGGGTCCTGCTGTGCTAGGGCCACAGGGAGCCTCTGGTTCACTGGTGCAAAGCCGGCCGGCCCATTCACGCCCAGCCAGACGTGCCGGGCCCTCCCCGAGGTCCGGCTCAAGGTGCAGAGCACTATGCCCAGAGCGCTGTGGTCCCAAGGGCTGGCTGGTCCTTAGCGCCAGCCAGGAAGACCTCTCCAGGTGGCCAGGTTGCCGCCAGTGTCCCCTGAGTGTCAGAGCTATCGTTTGTATTTCTTTTCAAAGCTTCTGTCAGCACGGCCGTCCCCACCGCCCGGCTCCAGCGCTTGCCCCAACGAGGCCCAGGGCGGGAGCCCCTCCAGCCAGAGCTCCGCAGAGGACCCAGCCTGCAGCCGGGCCTTCTCAGCCCTGGGCACAGCCAGTGACTCTCAGCGCTCCTTCCACTCCAGGACCATCCCCTGCACCTGCAGGCTCCTCCGAGGCCACCTCGGTCCCGTGTTCCTGACTGTCCGGTGCACTGGCTTCGCGTTCTCAGGCTCTCCCTTAGCTTTTGTAAAGAAGGGAAATGGGAGCAGCTTTCCAGCGTCTGAGAACCGTTTGTGTTTTTCAAGGTGTATTTTCTCTTTCTGTTCCCTGTCTCTGCCCCACATCCCTGAGCTCCTCCCTCGACCCTTGCAGAGAGCAGCCGTTCCTGACGACTGACGGCACCCCCACTTCACGTGCAGCTCTACAGCTTCCTCCTTACAAACCTTGTCCGAGACGGGAGAGCAGTGAGCATCTCCGCACGGACCTGTGTGGCTCTGGAACCCTCCATCAGCTGGTGCACAGGGCTCTCTGCAGAGGCCTTGCTTGCTTAGGGACTTGCAAGTGAACGAAAACAGGATCCCTGGAAGCAAGCCTCCCTGTCTCTCAAACCTCTTCTTTCCTGCTCTGGCCCCGACCAAGGAAGGCGCTCCAAATTCAAGTTCTCAGAGTGCCCGCCACCTCTCCTGTGGGGCACTTATCCCAATTGCTCTTAATTCTTGTGTCATAGGTGGAGACACTTCTTTTGGTCCTGAATGGGAGAACTCACTATTTTAAAGCCGATACTCCCCAAATTATGAATTCTCTACAGCATCAAACTGATTCTAAAATTATTTGGAAGAGTAAATGCACAAAAATAGCTAAGAAAAATTTTAAAGATTCTTAGAGAAGGTTTGCCCTTCTAGGAATAAAAATACATTTGAAAAAAAAAGCTATGGAAATTAAAATAAATGGTGCCTGGGAAGGAAGACCCAAAAAGGTCAGTGGAAGGAAAATAAGAAACTATCACCGATAATATGATATTTTAAATCAGTGAAAAGGTGGGCTGATAATTCAGTATATGGTTTGGATATAATTTGTTCCCATATTTTAAAAAAAGTAAATTTCTCCTCATAGCAAACATAAAATTAAACTCTGGAGAGATTAAAGACCTATGAAAACTATTAAAGTATCAGGATAAGATGTATGAGAATTTTGTTTTTAAATCTTAGGACAGAGAAAATCAGCCTAAGCAGAGACATGGCAGCCGTGAAGGGAAAGGAAGACTTACAGTTTTCCAGAGGAAGGGGCCGAGCATGGGGAGAGAAGCCCAGCAAAGCTGTGGACTTGGAGAAGATATTTGCAACATATAAACAAAACAAAACAAAAAAGGTAATAGCCATAAAATACAAAGAGCTGCTGCAAATTAATAATAGTGCAATAGAAAAATAGATGACAGTTCCATAAATATGTGAAAATATACTAAACCTTACTAGAAATTAGAGAAATGCAAATTAAAACAGTAAGATCACATTGTCACCAATCAGGTCAGCAAAAAAAAATTTAAGTTTTTTATTTTAATTCCAGTATAGTTACCACAGAGCATTATATTAGTTTCAGGTGTACAATATAGTGATTCAGCAGCTCTGTACGTGAGTCAGTGCTCGTCAGGATGAGTGTGGTCTCAACTCCCTTCACCTGTCCCCCCCCCTCCCAGCAACCATCCTTAGTTGGACTGTAGACCAACAATAGTTGGGTCTCTACACTCAAGAGTCTATTTCTTGGTTTCTCTCTCTCTCTCTCTCTTTTTCCTTTGCCCATTTGTTTTGTTTCTTACATTTCACATATGAGTGAAATCATATGGCATTTGTCTTGCTCTGACTTACTCCACTTAGCATAATACTCTCTAGCTCCATCCATGTTGTTGCAAATGGCGAGACTTCATTCTTTTCTATGGCTGAGTAATATTCCATTATGCACACCCCCCTCATCTTCTATATCCATTTATCTATGGACACTTTGGCTGTTGTAGATAACCCCACTGTCAACAGAGGGGCACATGTAGCCCTTTGAATTCGTGTTTTTATAGTTTTTGGGTGAATACCCAGTAGTGTGACTGCTGCATCACATGGTAATTCTATTTTTAGCTTTTTGAGGAACCTCCTTACTGTTGTCCAGAGTGTCTACACCAGTTTGCACGCCCACGAACAGGGCAGGAGGGTTCCTTTTTCTCCACTTCCTTGTCAACACTTGTTATTTCTTGTGTTTTTGATTTTGGCCATTTTGACACATATGAGGTGGTGTCTCACTGTAGTTGTGATTTGCGTTTCCCAGAGGTTGAGTGATGTTGAGCATCTTTTCATGTGTCTGTGGGCCATCTGGATGTCTTCTTTGGAGAAATGTCTGTTCATGTCTTCTGCCCATTTTTTAATTGGATTATTTGGTTTTGGGATGTTGACTTGTAGAAGTTCTTTATATACTTTGGTTACTAAACCTTTATCAGATGTGTCATTTGCAAATACCTTCTCCCATTCTATAGGCTGCCTTTTAGTTTTGTTGATGGTTTCTTTTGATGTGCAGAAGCTTTTTACTTTGATGAAGTCCTTGTAGTTTATATTTGCTTTTATTTCCCTTGCCTAAGGAGACATATATAGAAAAATATTGCTATCGCTGTTGTCAGAGAAGTTACTGCCTGAACTTTCTTCTAGGACTTCCATGGCTTTGGGTCTCACATTTAGATCTTTAATCCATTTTGAGTATATTTTTGTGTATATGTAAGAAAGTGGTCCGGTTTCATTCTTTTGCACATTGTTGTCCAGTTTTCCCAACACCATTTGTTGAAGGGACTGTCTTTTTCCCACTGGTATTCTTCCTGCTTTGTCAAAGATTAATTGATCATAAAATTATAGGTTTATTTCTGGGTTTTCTATTATGTTCCATTGATTTGTGTGTCTGGTTTTTTGTGCCAGTACCATACGGTTTTGATGACTATAGCTTTATAATATAACTTTAAGTCTGGGATTGTGATATCTCCAGTTGTGTTTTTCTTTTTCAAGGTTGCTTTGGCTATTCAGGGTCTTTCGTGGTTCCATACAAATTTTAGAATTGTTCTAGTTCTGTGAAAAATGCTGGCAATAATTTGGTAAGGATTGCATTAAATCTGTAAATTGCTTTGGGTGGTATAGACGTTTTAACAATATTTGTTCTCCCAACCCATGAGCATGAAATGTCTTTCCACTTATTTGTATCCTCTTCAATTTCTTTCACCAGTGTTTTATAGTTTTCAGAATACAGGTCATTCAGTTCTTTAGTTACCTTAATTCCTAGGTATTTTATTATTTTTGGTGCAGTTGTAAATGGGATTGTTTTCTTAATTTCTCTTCTGCTTCATTATCAGTGTCTAGAACTGTAGTGGATTTCTAAACATTGATTTCGTATCCCGCAACTTTACTGAATTCATTTATCAGTTCTGGTAGTTTTTTGGTGGAATCTTTAGGGTTTTCTATATGTAGTACCATGTCCTCTGCAAATGGTGAGAGCTTTACTTCTTCCTTACCAAGTTGGATGACTTTTATTTCTTTTCATTGTCTGATTGCTGTGGCTAGGACTTCCAGTACCATGTTAAATAAAGTGGTGAGAGTGGACGTTCCTGTCTTGTTCTTGAATCTCAGGGGAAAAGCTCTCTGTTTTTCCCCATTGAGTATGATGTTCCCCCTGAGTTTTTCATATACAGCCTTTTTTATGTTAAGGTACGTTCCCCCTAAGCCTACTTTGTTGAGGGGTTTTTTTTTTTAAATCATGAATGGGTGTTGTACTTTGTCAGATGCTTTTTCTGCATTTGTTGAAATGATCATATGGGTTTTTATCCTTTCTTCTATTGATGTGATGTATTGCATTGATTTGCAAATATTGAACCACGCTTGCACCCCAGGAATAAATCCCACTCGATTGTGGTGGATGATTTTTTTTAAATGTATTGTTGGATTCAGTTTGCTAGTATTTCGTTGAGGATTTTTGCATCTGTGTTCATCAGAGATGTTGGCCTGTAGTTCTCTTTTTTCGCGGTGTCTTCATCTGGTTTTAGTATCAGGGTAATGCTGGCCTCAGAGAATGAATTTGGAAATTTCCTTCTTCTTCTGTTTTTTTTGTTTTGTTTTGTTTTGTTTTTTGGAATAGCTCGAGAATGTTTGGTATAATTCACCTGTGAAGCCATCTGGGATTTTGTTTGTTGCAAGTTTTTTGATTATGGACTCAATTTCATTGCTGGTAATCGGTTTATTCAAATTTTCTATCTCTTCCTGATTCAGTTTTGATAGGACATGTGTTTCTAGGAATTTATCCATTTCTTCTAGGTTGTCCAATGTTTTGACATATAATTTTTCATAGTAGATTCTTAAAATTGTTTGTATTTCTATGGTGTTGGTTGTTATTTCTCCTCTTTCATTTGTGATGTTGAGTCCTCTCTCTCTCCCTCTTTCTCTTTTCTGAGTCAGGCTAGAGGTGGATCAATTTTGTTCATCTCTTCAGAGAACTAGCTCCTGGTTTCATTGATCTGTTCTTTTGTTTGTTCAGTGTCTATATCATTTATTTCTGCTCTCGATTAGCAAAAATTGTGACTGATAACAGCCTCTCTAGAATGTAAGTCTTTCAAGAGCAGTAAATGTTTGTCTTTTGATTCACAGCTTTATCCCCACACCTAGAACAGTGCCTGACCTCGAATAACCACTCAATAAATGTTTAAGTTTTTTAAAAATTGTGCTGAAATACGCATAGCATCTGTCATTTTAACTGTTCACAGAGCACAGCTCAGCAGCGTGGGGCACGTTGCCCCGCTGTGCACTTTCCCGTGCCATCATCTCCAGGACCTCTTCATCGTGCTCAGCCAGAACTCTGGAGCACGGAACACTGACCTCCCGACCCTTCCTCCTCCTCCTGGCCCTGACACCCACCACCCTACTCTCTGTGTCCGTGAATTTGACTGCTGTGGGAGCCTCAGGTAAGCGCAATCGTGCAGCATTTGTCCTTTTATGACAACTATTTTTAAATGAAGGAATGAATGATTTATTATGAGCAAAGATAGGCAGTGAAAGATTTTTAATTTTTTCCAGTTATATTGAGATATAATTGACATATAACATTGTAGCAGTTTGAGGTGTACGTGATGATTGGATGCATGTACGGATTGTGAAGTGATCGCCACAATAAGTTCAGTTAATGTCCATCACCTCACAGTTATATAAAAAAAAAGCTTTTTCCTTGTAATGAGAACTTGTAAGATCTTTCTTGACAACTGTAAAGTGTATGAATAGTAGTATTGTTGGCTGTAGTCATCTTGGATGTTACATCCCCAGGGCTCATTTATCTTATAACTTACAAATTGAAACATTGTGACCACCTTCAACCCAAATCCTCTAACCCCATCCCCCACCTCTGGCAACCTCAAATCCGATCTGTTTCTAGGAGTTTAGGTTTCTTTTAGATTCCACATAGACGTGAGATTGTATAGTATTTGCCTTTCTCTGTCTCATTTGTTTCACTTAGCATGACTCCCTCAAGGTTCATCCACATTGTCACAAATCCTTCATTTCTATGGCTGAAAGTACCCCACTGTGTGTACGTATGTATTTATTACATACATCACATTTCCTGTATTCATCATCGTTGGACACTCAGGTTGTTTCCGAGATGCGGCTATCGCGAGTACACTACCGTGAACGTGGGGTGCAGATGTCCCTCTGGGACAGCGATGCCGTTTCCTTTGCGCGTATACCCAGAAGTGGAAAAGGTAGATCGTGTGGCAGTTCTACTTTGATTTCTTTGAAGAATCTCCATGCTGCTTTCCTTAGTAGCTGCACCAGTTGGCATTCCCACCCACTGTGCAACGAGGGTTCCCTTTCTCCTCAGCCTGGCGAGCATTTGTTATCTCTTGTCTTCCATGACAGCTGTCCTAGAAGGCATGAGGTGACATCTCGTGTTGGCTTTGGTGTGCGGCTCCCTGATAATTAGTGACGTTGGGCACCTTTTCATGTACCTGTTGGCAATTTGAATATCTTGGGGGAAATGTCTCAGGATTTTTGCCTTTTATAATTGGATTTTCTTTTTTGCTA
Source organism: Ursus arctos (assembly GCF_023065955.2). Taxonomy (NCBI): domain Eukaryota; kingdom Metazoa; phylum Chordata; class Mammalia; order Carnivora; family Ursidae; genus Ursus; species Ursus arctos. Next base: position 2,765,715 of record NW_026623089.1, on the reverse strand, counting down.
TTTAGTTTTATATATTGCTTATATATTTTTATATTAAGCCTTATCAGATGGGTGGTTTGCAAACTTTTCCTCCCATTCTGTAGGTTGCCTTTTCACTTTGTTGAAGTTGCCTTGTCGCTTTGTTGATGGTTTCTTTTGCTGTGCAGAAGCTTTTTAGCTTGATGTGGACCCCTCCCCTTGTTTATTTTTTTTTAAGGATTTTATTTATTTGAGAGAGAGTGCATGCACAAGTGGGGGGGAAGAGGCAGAGGGAGAAGCAGGCTCCCCCTTGAGCAGGGAGTCCCATGTGGGGCTTGATCCCAGGACCCCGGGATCATGACCTGAGCTGAAGGCAGATGCTTAACTGACTGAGCCACCCAGGTGCCCCTATTTTTTATTTTGTTCTTTGTGTTTTAGGTGTCCTCTGTTTTCTTCTGAGAGTTTTATGGTTTCAGATCTTACAGTAAGTCTTTAATCAAACACTTTGAGTTAATTTTTATGAGTAGTGTAAGATAGAGGCCTAATTTAATTCTTTTACATGTGAATTTCTAATTTTCCCCGCATCATTTATTGAAAAGAGTATATTTTTCCCGTTGAGTATTCTTGGCTTCCTTGTCAAATATTAGTTGACAGTACATGCGTGGGTTATTTCTGGGCTCTCTGTTCTGTCACCCTGGTCTGTGTGTCTGTTTTAATGCCAGGACTGTATTGTTTTCATTACTATAGCTTTATAATACAGTTTGAAATCGGCATGGGTGATGCCTCCGACTTTGTTCTTTCTCTGGGTTCCTTTGGCTCCTCAGGATCTTTTGTGGTTCCATTGTTGGTGTGATTTAGTAACTGCTCGTACACACTGCTGTTGGGTCTACAGCTAGTGCTGGGGTTGCTGGGTCATAATGTGCAACTTTAGTGGGTACTGCCAAGGAATGGACGAAAATGGTTGCACCGGTTGGGACTCCCACCAGCTGTGTGTGAGAGTCTTCCCATCTCCGTATCTGCCAAAACAGGTTATTGGCTGATTTATCATAGTTAGCCGTTCTAGTGGGGGTGTAGTGGTACCTCTTTGTGGTTTATCTTTCATAAACCTGGTAGTTAATGAACTTTAGCATCTTTTTTGTATTTATTGGTTATTAGGATATCTGGATTTCTGTGAATTGCCTGTTCAAGTATTTTGTCCTTTTTTATATTAAGCTGTTTTTTCTTATTGATTTGCAGGGCTTCCTTATATTCTGATGAGTTGTCAGATGTATGTCCTGCAAATATCTCCTCCCATTCTGTGGCTTGCTTGTTCATTCTGCTGAAGGTATTGTTTTGAGGAACAGAATTCCTTAATTTTAGTGTAGTCTAATTTATCAATTTTTTATTTCATGGTTGAAGAGTTTTGTGTCCTATTTAATATATTTTCTCCTGGTGCATTAGGAAACATATTCTCCTGTGTTTCCTTCTGGAAACTTTATCTTTCACATTCAGCCACATGTCTTTCTGGACTTGAGTTTTATGTTTGGTGTGAGGTAGGGGTTAAACTTTATTTTGTACAAGAGATTTAGCCACTTGCTGGCCCAGCCTCACCTGGTCGTGGGTCTGTTTCTGGACTCTGCATTCCATGTGATTGGGCTTGTGAGCTATCCTTGCGTCAGTAGCACTCTGTTGTAATTATAGTTGTCAAGTAAGTATCAAGTAAGTCTTGATACTCAGTGGTGTAAATTTCCCAGTTTTGTCTTTCATCCAAATTATTGACTATACTTGGCCATCTGCGTGCCCATGTAACTTTTAGATTCAGCTTGTTAATTTCCACAACACTAAACCTGATGATATTTTTATGGTGTTTAATCTACAGATCAATTCTGGGAAAGCTTAACTTTATTAAGTTCTTAAACCCACAAACAGAGTATATGCCTCCAATTATTTAAACCTTTAAATTTTTTCTCAATTCTTTTTTGTGGTCTTCAGTGTCACGGTATCAAACAATTTCTACTAATGTATTCCTAGATATTCGATATTCTGATACCATTGTAAATGGTATCTTTCTTTTACAAAATGGGATCTTTAAAATTTTTATCATATACTTTTTGTTGCTATACCATTATTTTTGATAGCAAAGAATATGAAATTCTTCAGTAGGGGACAGATGAAATCAATGCACTTTTTCTCTACAGCTACTAGAATACATGGGGTGGATTCCCATGTGCCAGCAGGAGGAGATTATTGGGGGAACATGATATAAAAGTCATGCTCTGTGTTACGGTTGTTTAACTAAATGGAAATGTGTATTTATTTGTAAAGTCCTTAGAACAAGGTCTAGAAAGATTGACAGCTCTGGTAACAGTGTATCACCAGGGAAGAGGAGGAGTTTAGGCAGAGCTGGGATGAAGGAGGATTATCTTTGTCCTTCCTACCCATATTTATTGCCTTTATTTTTATAACAAGCTTGGATTACAAGAGAGCAAGTAAAAATGGATTATTATCTGTTTAATGCCTCTCTTGCTTCTGGCCCAGGACCTCGCGCACAGTGAGACCTCCACAAATATTCCAAATGGAGCTGACATTCTGGAACTCACTTGGCCTCCAGGGAGGCCGTGGGTCTAATGCAGGAGTTCTTTCCTTGTTCTGTTGCTTTGGAGATTATATATTATAGACTAACACAAAAAAATATGCACTGTGGAGCAAAACCGTGCAAGATAACAAAAACTGGGTCCTCCAGGGCCAGCGTGGAGTGATATTAGGCCACATATCCTGAGCATAGAAGCAGGTACCCCAATCCAGGGGTTGGGTTGCAAGCAGTGGGGCTGCTGAGGCTAAAGCAAGTGCCCAAGCAGACGAGCCCCCTCCTCAAGGGGCTTCTGGTCTAGTGGATGGTAGGACAGACGCTGCTTAAGGAAAGCCTCAGCTTTATTACATGGTGCAAGTGATGAGGAAAGAAACTGAATAAAAAGGGAGGGGGAAGGCGTGTGGAGAGTGGTTGTGTAAGGGTGTTAATTTTAGAGGGAGCGAGCAGAGACACCTCCCTGGAAGGGGGGCACAAGACCTGAGTTGGGGGAGCACAGCAAATGCTTTTGCAGAAGAGAGCTCCAGGGAGAGGGAACAGCAAGTGTGAAGCCTCGGGCAGGAGTTTACGTTCGTGGACCATGAGTAGTCTGTGTCCTGGAGCCAAGGCAGGGGGAGGGACTGTGGGGCTGACTGTGTCCATCCTGTGGCTGTTGGGAGAAACCTGGAGGGGGTGCAGTGAAGGTGGTCTGCCCTAATTTAGAGGAGCCTCTGGCTGCTGTGCTGAGGAAGACAGCTGGAGCAGGAGGAAAAGCCCAGGGACGCACGGGGCCACTGGCACCTTGTGCCGGGGAAGCACAGATGTGGCTCAGACCAGTGGGGCGGGAGTGCGATGGGATCAGTTGAGATTTCAGATATCCAACTTAATAAGATAATAAGTTTTTGAAGAAATTTAAGAAACAGCACAATGACATTTAAAAAGTACAAGTATATTCGGCAAATAATGAAACCACTTTAAAAAGCCATTCTCGAAGGCTTCTTTTTCCCTTCAAGAAAAATTTAACTCTGGAAATGAGCTGAGATGAGGAACCCCGTGTGTGTGTGTGTGTCTGTTCCACAGGGAACCGAGGGCAGCCTCAGAGCGGCCAAGAGAGAATTCAGGCTGGGGCTGGGGCGGGCTGGCCCACCTGGGGCCACGCGAGGCCACAGCTGCAGGGGGAGCCTGCACCCGCATCACCTCGTTCCAGGTAGAACCCAGGCTGTGAGCAGGACTTTGGGGCCTGGAGATGCTGAATAGGGGCCGATGTGACTCCCATACCTTCTGCAGCTTGTGGACGTGGACCCCTGGGAGCAGATGGAGGAAGACCCTTGCCTTGCTTAGGACAGTGCGCAGAACCCTGACGATTCTCAGGGACTGACCTGAGACTCCAGTTCCAGGAACTTTCTTGGGCAAATACAGTTTCCTCCGAAAACCAAACGCCTTAGGAGTAATTCTCCATGAAATGTTGATTTTTTATTTTTGCTTTCATAAAACCACAGGACTTTTTTATAACAGCTTTATCGAGAAATAATTCACATACTTGAAATTGTACCTGTTTAATGTGTACGACTCGGTGGTTGTGACCACAGTCAATGTCGGAACATTGTTACCATCTCAGAAAGATCCTCCCCTCATGTCTCTTTGGCTGTCACCCCCACATTCCCCGCGTCCCGCTGCGAGCAGTCGCTGGTCTCGTTCCTGTCGCTGCTGATTGGCAATCTCGGGATATTGCACATAAATGGAAACTTGGCTTTTGGGGATCAGCTTCCTTCACTTCGCATAATGTTTTCAAAGTCCGTCCACGTGTGGCTCATCCATGTTCCCCTTTAGTATTCCATCGTATGGATCCCCCAAAATTTTAGAATCCATTCGTAATGGACATTTGGGTTGTTTCTACCTTCTGAGAATTCCAGTGCTGTTACAAACATTCGTGGGCAAGTTTCTGAGTGAACACAGATTTCCGTCTCTTTGGTGTATAGCCAGGAATAGAAATACTGGGTCCCGTGGTAGCGGTTTAACCACATGAGAAACTGCTGGTCTGTTGAAAGTGACTCCAGGGTTTCCTGCGTCCACCCGCAGGGTCTGAGGCCAGGTGTCTCCACACCTCACGGCGCTGGTTGTGGTCGGACTGTCTGATCGCAGCTGTGCTCGTGGGCAGGAAGGTCTCCTCCTGTGGTTTTGATTTGCATCCCCCTGATGACCGACGACGGGGAGCATCGTTTCCTATGCTTGGTGGCCACGTGTGTGTCTTCTCTAAAGAAATGTCTATTTCTTTTTTTTTTTTTTTTAAGATTTTATTTATTTATTTGACAGAGATAGAGACAGCCAGCGAGAGAGGGAACACAAGCAGGGGGAGTGGGAGAGGAAGAAGCAGGCTCATAGCAGAGGAGCCCGATGTGGGGCTCGATCCCAGAACGCCGGGATCACGCCCTGAGCCGAAGGCAGGCGCTTAACCGCTGTGCCACCCAGGCGCCCCAAGAAATGTCTATTTCTGATCATTTGCCCATTCCTAAATGCAGTCATTTGTCTTCTTTCGGGTGGTGTTCGCGAGCATTCTTTATATATTTGTGGTGCAAGCCCCTGGTCAGATACATGATTTTCAAATAATGTCTTTGAAACATAGATATTTTCCATTCTGATGAAGGCCAGTTTATCTTTTTTACTTTTATGATTTGTGCTTTTGGAGTCAAAGCGAAAACGTGCACCACGTCTCTTGCATTACACACAGTTGCCCATTCGCGTGACATCTGTTGTCAGGTCTGAAGTCCTGAAGGCAGCCCTGTGTGTTCTCAGTTTTACAGTCTTAGCGCTTACATTTAGGTCTTGGATCCATTTTAAGTTAATTTTTGTGTATGGTACGAGTGAGAGTCCAATTCTGTTCTCTGGCCTGTGGACGCTCCGGTGGTTCTTTTCCCCTTGAATGGCCCTGGCACTCTTGTCAAAAACCATAAATACACAGGATTCCTTCTGGACTCTCAGTTCTGTTCCACAGATCTGGACATGTATCCTACACCAGGACGACACTGTCTTGATTTCTTCTTCTTTGCAGTAAGTTTTGAAATCAAAGTGGAATCCTCTGACTTTGTTCTTCTTTTATGAGACTGTTTGGTTATTCGGTGTCCTGTGTGCTAGTGTGTGAGTTTCAGGATGCGCCTGTCAGTTTCTACAAAAAGCCAGCTGCGATTCGGATAGGATTGCGTCGAATCTGCAGATCCATTGGGGAACATTGTCATCTTAACGATAAACTGTCTTCCAATCATGAACGTGTGATGTTTTCCCATTTGTTTAGGTCTTCTTTAATTCCTTGCAATAATAAAACCACAGGTCTTCTTGAAAGCCTCTGGAGCGCTTGAGGGATCTTTCCAGGGTGCTGCCGGGCCAGCTCCCTGCAAGAGCTGATACAAAGTGCAGTCTCCACCCGTCCAAGCAGTTAGATGGAGGGGAGCGGGGTTTGGGTTTTGTCCTACCCCGTGAGGGCCCTCCTGCGAGCCACGGCCCTCACCAGCCTGCCCAGGCAGATGGGGGCTCAGCACCCCGTCTCACTGCTACTTCAGTTCAGAGGCCCTGGGTATTCTCCTGACTCTGACCCTCCGTCCCTGAACACTCTTCTCTCCTCTTCACGGCCAGGGAGCCCTCCATTAGGGTGCCCGGCCATCCTGATTTGCACTCGCATGTGTGAGGGGGTGTCACTCTATTTAGCATATGTCCATCCACTTCACTCAGCCCCCCTTACGAGAAGACCTCCCTTTTGCCAGTGCACTACTGTGTCAGCTGTGTTATACGTCAGGGGACCATGTGTACAGACCTGCTTCTGGACTCTGCTTCATGAAGTTGTTGCTGGTCTTGCTCTAACAGCAAGCTGTATTACTTACTATGGCCCCATAAGGAACTTTGGGTAGTGTTAGGGACTGAATATGTGTGCCCCCCAAATCCATATGTTGAAGCCCTACCACACAACATGATGGGAGGTGATAAGGTTTAAATGAGATCCCGGGGGTGGGGCCCCCAGGATGGGAGTTGAGCCCTCCTAAGAGATGACAGTCCTTCTCTGCATGTGAGCACACAGTGAGAAGGCCACTGTCCACAAGCCGGGAGGAGGGCCCTCACCAAGAACCAGATCCTCCAGCACCTGGAGCTGGTACTCCCCGCCTCCAGGACCGGGAGAAATAAAGGTCTGCTGTTTGAGCCCCCTGGTGTGTGGGATTTTGTCACAGTGGCCCAAACAGAGTAAGACGGTGGTCCGAGACCTCAGGCTTCCCACTTGGGCTTAGTCATTCACAATTCAATGTAGATTTTGGAATCAACTTATCAGCTTCTGGAAAGGAGCTCCTGAGCTGCCCTGAGATTGAGAGGGAGTCCAGGGATCATTTTAGGGAGAATTGGCATCTTTTCCACATGTAATTTTCCAACCCACGAATGTGTTCTATGCCTCCATTTCTTAAGATTTTAAACATTTCTCAACACTTGTACAGTTTCCTGGGCAGATATTTCATATAATGTTGGTAGCTCTTTTCCTGGGTATTTGGTATTATTTATGGCATTATAAGTGGTGTACTTTTTTTAAATTCCTTTTATTACCGAAATATGGTTGTATGTGGACCTTGTATTCATCAGTCTTGCTAAATTCCACTTACTGGATTTAATACTTTTTAAGTTCTTTTGGGTTTTCTTAGGATACTAATTTTATTTTTTTATAATTTTTTTTTCTTTCAAGATTTTATTTGACTTGTAGTTAGCTAAAGCATAGTGTAGTTTTCCCCCTCGTTTGGTCAGTAATGGGTCGCTAGCCGCAGAAGTCCCTGCAAGGAAGTTCAGGTAAATGTGAAGTCAGCAGCAGGCCTTGAGGGACTCTGCACTCCCCGGCAGCCCCTCCCTTGGGCTCTGCCTCCCTGGGACCCCGTGCCCTGCGCTCCCCAATCCAGCCCTGTCTGAGCTCCAACTGACCGCCCACATCAGTCTCCGTGGTACTTCTCCGTGGCACTTCCCCGTGGCCCTGCAGCACCAACTCCCCCACCTCCCAAACACACCAACTAGTGATCCTGCTGTAATTCCACTATTTCTTCCAAATATATATTATTCAGTAATATTACATTTACTATATATTTATTTTTCTTGCTTTCTCTTCTGTAAAGAGAAACTTCACAATTTTGAACTATGTTATATACCCAATGTTACGTGCCTGCCTCACCTTAATTTTATATCATTAGTATTTACCATTTCGTTAAATATACTTTAAAAGCATGATCTTAATGGCTTAGTAGAATATATAGTATTCTATTATATGGCTACACCATAATTCAATTAACAATTCCTATGTTCAGGTATTTGGGTTCTTTCCAGTTTTTTAAATACATACTACTACAGCGAACAGTCTTGTACTTGAATCTTGCCTGATCTCTGATTATTTCCTGAAGATTGACTCCTCGAAGTGGAGTGAGTGGGTCAGAGGATATGAACATTGTTACGTCTCTTGATATAATGTCACACTGATTTCCAGAAGGCTGTACCAATTACTCTTCTATCGACAACTCTACGAATGCCCATTTCTCCATCAACAGGATTGAGTATTAGCTTTTAAGTAAAATCTTTTCTAATTTAATAGATGAAAAAAAATTTCATCTCATTATTTTGATGTGCATTTTTAAGTAAGGTTGAATATATTTTCCTAAGCTTATCAATCACTTGTATCGTCCCCTTGTGAATTGACTGTGAATTTGTCTGTTTTTCTTCAGGGTATCTGGTCTTATTGATTTGCAAAAGCTCATTGTATATTGAGATATAAACCCTTTGTTGTCATTGTTGCAAGTTTCTTCCTCTCTCTACTGGTGGCCCCAGGCCCAGACCAGCCTAGGTTCCGCTGGCCCTCCTAGTGGTGCAGGGCTTGGTCTCTTGTAGCTGGAAACTCAAGTTTCACTCAGCTAGAGAGCCCGCCGTCAGGGGGTGCTGTGTCCGTAGCCGCCAGCGTGGTGCTGGGGGCGGTCAGACGGGGCAGCGGCAGGGTGCCTGTGCTCCCGTGACACTGCAGTTCTTTTCTGGCACGTCTGACTTTGTTGTTTCTCATTCTGATCCTGCTAGCCAAACCACTGGTGATCTTTTCCTCGCTTTCTCCCTCATTCTGCCCCTCTGCCGGCCGTGACAGGAGCCTTGGAGGAGCCCTGACTGGGGCTGGGGAGTTGGCCAATGGCACGGGCCTTACAGCCCCCATCCCTCTGGCACTGCCTCAGTGCCCCTTCCTGTCCCCCCGTCCCTGCACCATGTGAGGGGCTCCTACACTCAGCTTACACCGCAGACGCGGTGTGGACTCCAGGGGCGCCCCGTGTGCACAGGCGTCCTGTCCTCCCCGCCCCACACAGACCGTGTGGTGACCCGGGGATGCTGGTGGGGAAGCACGAGGGAAACACCTCCTTTGAGGACCCCTCGTTTGTTGCAAAGGCCCTGGGGAGAGGAACCTCTGCCTTCAGTTTTGGAATCATGGTGCTGTGACACTGATTGTGTCCAGAAGCAAGACCCCTCTGCGCTCCAGCTGACGACGGCTACACAAGCCAGTTTCCATCTTACGGCCTGGCTGAGTCAGGCTCGGGGCAGCTTGTGTCCTCCCTGAGCTTGGTTGGAACCTTCCCAGGGAGGTGTGGTGGTTCTCCTTCCATCCAGACGGTCAGTCTCTTTCTATCTCTCTCTCTCTCTGCCCCCCCCGCCCCGCCCACGGTGTCTGAAACCGAAGTCCGTGGCAAGGGCAGGATTGGGAGATTGGAAACTTCATTTAGCCCTTAGCCCAGGTCCTTCCAGCCCTGTGACTTCGGGACGGCGGTTTGGTCACCTAAGAGGGGGAACGGGCTCCAGCACAGAGCTCCGAGGGACTGCTAACGTGACCTGCAAACCCCCAGCTACGGCAAGCGCAGGAGGTGTGGGGCTTGTTTGCTCTTCAAGAATGCGTGCACTGCTCAACTCACTTCAGAGATTATGATTTAAAAGGTGGTCTCCAAGGATTCTTGAATCAGGAACGATGTTCACTGTCCTCGTGAAGTCTACCCTGCTCTTGCCCTGAGCCAAGCCTTGTGGCCTTGGTCGGGAGGCCCAGCATAGGACGAGAAGTTGAGGAAGGCATGGCTGCTTCTAGTCTTAGAGAAGCTCAGAGTGCATCCAGGGGATGACAGGGAACCCCTGAAAGGCCAGCAGCTGGTGGCCTTGGGAAGCTCCCAGGTTTGGTGGGCGCACAGGGAAGGCCCCTCAGCCGGCCTGGGAGAAAGGGCAGCCTGTGCCTGGGAGCGAGTGTTTGGGCTCAGACCGGATGGCTGAGTAGGAGTTGACCATGTGTCCTCTTGGCCCCAGATGACAAGCTGTGGTGTAGGAGGCCTGGCTGTTGCCTGTGGCTCCCGCGGGTGTGGCCCAGAGCCGATTCAGGATGTGGGCAGGTATGAACCAAAACTTACTACAGTTCTAAGAGAATGTGTCTCTGTTGGCCATCGTGAGTGTGAACCTAGCCATCCCTGCGAGTTCTACCAAGGACGAGGGACGTCCCCAGGTCATGCCGCGGCTGGATTCCAAGCTGAACGGCACTCGTTTGTGGGTGGGTTCACTTTGCCAGACCAGGAGGGGGCGGGGAGAGTCAGAACCGTGTGTGAGTCTGCCCGGGCGTCAGGGGCTGCGCCTGTCTGTCCCCAGGCCAGGGGCTGGGAGCCGTGCGCACACTGGCTCCCCAGCGCCAGACTGGCAACTTGTTCTATGTGAAACTGGGAAATGACAAATGACCAAAAAATCAATTTGTAATCTGATTGGAGGGTTTTGATTTCCTCTGATGAGTTTAAATTTCATTAAAAGCAACCTTATTCCAACATAAAAGGAATCCTTGAAGGGTAAAACAGGGGATTGTCTCACTGAGTATAAAGCCTCCCGACTCTTTTGTGTGATTTATTCATCGCATTAATTGTGAGGGCCAACCTGCGGTGTCCGTTGGCAGCTGGGCCCTTATCAGGGCCTGGGATCGGCCGGGCGCGCTCAGAGTACAAGGACGCACATTCAGAACGCGCTCTTCGGCATATTGACACTTGAGTTATCAACAACTCTTATTATCTGCCGGGAGGGCGCGCGCAGCTCGTGGGGACAGCAGCAGCGACAGATCGCTGCCACAGCCGGCCCTCTGCGTTCTCTTAATTGTATGTATTCTCTGGAAAAAATGATCATCGTGGCCTCTTGTCTTGATGAGAAATTGACATTTTCGGAGGACTCTTCGGGCACTCCAAGCGAGGAGATAAGGCTGAGTTGTTTTAAAGGAGAGCAGCCTTTCTTCCCTTTCGCCCCCCCCCACCCCGCCCCTCTTTACTGCTCTCGGTGACTCACTTGATGAGTATGGATTTCATGAGGTCTTTTTCAGCATTTGAACTATAAAAGGTTCAGAATGACACCACCCCTTATAGACAAAAGATAACCTTGCCCTTTGAATATATTGATTCTTTATTAACTAGGCTGTTTAATGCAATGAAATGAGGCATTAGATGGAAGCCCATTTCAAGTGCTTTGAATAATCTTTAAAAGCTTGAAAGACCTTAAAAGGCAGCCTGACAATAATTGGCATACATTTGGAGAGAATGCAGTTCTTGCTTCTGATTCGAAACACAAACATGAAACAATTTCTCCCCAGGTTGTAGGGCCCTGGTGAGACAGCTCTGGGGAGGCAGCCCTTCCCACCACCACCCCACCCCCGGCCGCCCGGGCTGGCACTTCTGGTAGAGTGGGGAAGGAGAGGACTTTGGTTCCCAGCACCTGGGGAAGGACCCCAGGGGGCGGGAGGGTGGGCGGCCCGCAGCCTTGCACCCCACGAGCCTCTTTTTCTTTGCTGTCTCTTTAAGGCTGAGACAAAAATGTAGCCAAAGGAACCTGATTGTCGTTGACAGGAGAAAAAGGTATTCACAAGTTTCTTTATGTTTTGAATAATTGTTTCCTGTTTTGCTCAGAACAAGTAATTAAGATGACATTTGTGAGTACTAATTTGGATCACACTTGCGTGTATGTGTTACAGAGCTGCAAGCCAAAACATGCAAAACCAGCCCTTCATTGAGGAGGAAGTGAAAAATCCAGAATGAGCTGGAAGGGGAGTGCGGAGAATTCGCAGGATTCCTTGCGTAAATTAGAACCCCAGCGCTGAGGGCAGCTCTCATTAACAATGGTGCCTTCGGCCCTGCACCACCGCGCTTGGCCCACCACGGCCGAGACTTATCGAGGGGGCAGCGCAGAGGGTCTGTCTTGCCACTGCCACGCACCTGGAATTGGTGGTGGCATCCCCCGTTGGGCCTCGGCTGGCACCGTCTGGATCCTGGTGTCCGCCCGCCTGTCGGGAGCCTGAAGCTGGTTCTCGCCCCAGTGCACTCAGTGGGGACGGCGGGAGGAGTGTGTGTGGCGTCCCCCCCCCCCCCCCCCCGCCCCGCCAGCCCTTGCTCCTGACCCGCCATGCCCACCAGTTTGGACACAGAGGCAGGAGCCCTGGGCGTAAAGCGGGGTGGGGGGATCTCATGGTTGGGTCAGCGCCACATTGCTGCTGTGGCCTCTGTGTCTGACACACAGTCACGTACAGACCTTTCAGCACAACATATGTACAGATGGCCCCTCTGGGCACCAGAGCCATCTCAGGAACCGTAAGACTTTCCCTGTGCAGGTTAGAAGAGTGGTTTGAGGACGAAGGACTCACTCTGTAGAAAGTTCTCCCGTGAATCACGTTTATCTTGGCCAAGACAGCGCTGGGGCCCAGGGTGTGCAAAGGAACACCCCCACCCCCACCCCCACCCAGGGTAAGTTCTGCATGCGTTTTGCCACTCATTGCAATCAAAACAGATAAAATTACCCAAAGTGAAATTCACAGACAAGAAATACTTTAATTAAATATTGTGTAAAATGAACATTTTTATACAGTTAAATATCTGAAAAAATGTACAGATAAAACAATCTTATTGTAGGGTCTTTAACAGTAAAATCTACCATTTAGTGAAGCGCTCAAGTTTGAGACAATGAAGCGATGAGGGGCACTGACTATTAATCTAAAACACAAACCAAGTGCAGGGATGAGGAAACTTGCAAACGTTCTTAACGTGTACACGTGAGCTTGTTTCAGATCAAACCTTTACTTATACAAAATAAAACGGAGGCGATTTAGTTCCAAAGTGACTTCTCAGGCTTTCCCACGTAGCTAAGCCTTAGCCGTCAAAGGGCCAGACTGTGACCCGCTGACCACTGGGGACATTCCGCTTCTTTTATTTAGTCCCTTGAATGAACACGTTCCTAAGTTGTGCATGGTTGGTTTTTTTTTTCTTTTTGTCAAAGTTTTTTAAAGTCCCTCCTTTTTGTTTTAAATCTGATTTCTGCTGCAATTTGCAAAACATTTGCTGTGCTGTGTCTGGGAAGCATTTAACACAAAGGGGAAAGACTGACCCTCCTGGTCTCACTGCGGGTTTGGCACGAACAGGCACAGTGTCTGAAGGAGGTCATTCTGGTTTAAAAAGTACAGACAGTGCTGTTGGGTCTGACCACAAAAAAAGTAATGTTTAAAAAAAAAAAAAGTTAAAAACCAGTGGTGATTTTGGTTCCCCCTCACACCTCTCTGAATCCTAGGTGGGCCTGGGAGGACACAAGGCAGCAGAATCAGACACAGAAAGGAGCGACACGTGGAACACCAGGTTTGTGCTTTTGTGTGTGTGTCTGTGTGTGTGTGACACCGTAAATCTCCAAATGAAATATCAATTAACAATTGTGTCGTAAGCCTGTGATAAAGTAGCACAAAGGTTCTTTAAAGAAGTCCACTTTTAAGGCATCAGAGAAGTTAATGTGGCAAACATTTTAATTAAAACATCAGAAGTAAATTTTATTTTAAACTTTAGGCCTCTGAATTGTTCCAGTAAACACAGTTCAGCTATGTGGCAAAGTCATGGGTGGCAGCTAAAATGACTTTTTACATTCTACAGAAAAATAAAATAAGGACACAGCCCCAAACGGTGTCCCCTCTTCGTGGCCGTCGCACATGCAGAGTCTACTAGGATTTGTCACAGCCGAGTGGCACCGTTTTTTGACTATACAACAAACTTTTTTTTCAAAAGTATTTGTTCAGATAACTTAAAAATAATATAAAAATAAACAATGAATTTGACTTTTCCTCAAAATAAAAAAAAGGAAAAAAGAAGGATTGGAAAGTCTAAACAAAAGCAAATCTTGGAAGTACAAATGAAATGCAAGGACACCGGTTCACTTTAACAAAACAGGTCAGAGACAGCTCTTGGCTTAATGCTCTTCCCAACACCAGGCCACGACCAAAAACCGATACAGACAAGAAAAAGAAAATGGCGGGAAAAGCAATGTACAAAATTTCAAAGATAAATACAATATTTATAATCGATATGTTACAAAAGAAAGTCCCTTAGCAACTGTAAGTGTTCATGGAAAAGTGTTGAATGGAGACCATTTTATTCCTTATGAGACGCATAAGGAAGAAAACGTGTTTTTTTCTAAATATTTAAGTGGATCTGAAAAAAATTCAAGACAAGTGTATAAATATTTAGCTACAACTTTGGCAAAATCACAAAAGTCTACAATTTTATAACCACATACAAAACACAGTAGGGAAGAAGGAGCTAGAAGTCAAAAGGACAATTTCTGGTACAAGAAACATGGACCTCACAGTAGCCTAAGAATGCATTAGTATACAGTGCTAGCAAAAGTGGAAAAAATGTCGCAGATCACACTTGCTTAACAGGAAGCTCTAGCAGTGGGAGAATATTTTAACCAACAGACAGTAGCGTTTTTTTTTCTGTCAGTGTGCTTGTTGAAGGCAAGAGAATTCAATATCAAAGTTACAATTTCTAACTACAATAAGTTACAAAGTTTCATTTCATTAAGATGAAGTTAAGCAATGATAAACCCTCCCTCCCTCCCTGCCACCCCGAATGCTCCTAGTCACGGAGTCCTCCTTTCTTCCAGTTCGATGGCTCACACCTCCTTGGCCCCTTTTTTCACCACAAAAAAATATTTCACATTATAGAGATACACAACCATTGTGAATCTAAGTATGAGCACAGAAAAATGTCTGGAGGCATTTTTCGTCAGTGTTTCATGGTAATCGAAATGGTGCATTCACAGAGTTTCTCCCAACACATAGCAAATACGAGACAGAGCCAAGACGGAGTCAGAGACTTTATACAAAATAGGCGTCGCTTTGTTTTCCTTAGTCTTCAGACTGAGAAATGTGAAAATATGAGAAAAGTTCAGTCAATAAAATGGAATTGGTCATGAAGAAGTAGGCTGTTCGCATGTTGATTCTTAATAGTTTAAATAAAATCTTTAAACAAAGTCTCTTGCAGCGTCTCCGCGCGGCCCATGCGTTTGCGGACTGGCTCCAGCAGCCGCGCTTACGTACGAAACGTGTCCCCTGAAGTCCGTCCCGGGCGCTGCGCGAGGGAGCGCGAGGCCCTCACATCGGCGGCACTACCAGCCCAGACATAGCTGAAAGAGAGAGAGCAGCGGGTTACCGGGCCGTCCCTCTCGCCGGCCGGGCGGCCTCCGCCTGGGGCTGGACTCAACGGTGACGTGGGGCGTGCGCCGCGCCCGCTAACCAGCCGTGGGCTCGGTCAAGGCGCGGGGGGCATCTAGTTCACGGGCCCGGGGCACGTGTGGGGACAAACCCCCCACGACCTCTCCTGCTGCAGCCCTCCTCAGGGACTTCTCTGGAAGGGCAAGGCTTCGGGCCTGAGCGTGCGCGGGAAGGCGGCCGCTTCCCACAGCTCTCAGTGGCTTGTTCACAGCAGACGGAGGCCCAGACTCCCCGAGGCCACCTCTGTCGACAGATGTGAACCAACCTGGTCACGTCTGTGACGCCAGCCAGGGCTGGCCCGCAGGCCCGGTGGGACCCGGGCGCTCGCTCCCTCCTTGCAACCTGGATGCGCCTCAGTTTCCCCTCTGCTCCCAGCCCTTGCCTCTGACCTCCTGCTGATGGTTCGGTATCGTAATGGTGAGTCGCGGGCCCTCTGAGAGCGAAGCCGCTCACAGCCCACCTGCCCTCTCAGGGCCAAGGCCCCAAAGAGACCCAAGTCACAGCCCCACCTCAGGGAGCTCTTTCTGCTCCTCTCGGAGCAAGAAACTTGGTGCTAAAATGCCAAGCACAGCGGATGCCTCCCAGTGAACTCCTGGCACGAGTATAATTTAAGATCTTTTAACTTTAGTGTTGTTTAATTTTTGTCAGAATGATCATTCTCATTAATTTATGTATAACACAGTAATACGTTTGTTCACGTAGTGATGTGAGCTTCAGTTTCCCAGTTCATTAGGTTCAACAGTATCAACTCCTCTCCGACTCACCGTTACAACATATGGTTTTGGCAGACCTGTGTGTATACACACGGCTTAGGTGGTGCCGTCCTCCCGTGCGCCTCCGCACCGTGTGGACGGCGGGTGGGCCGCGGCCCTGGCCACCTGCCTCGCAAGCAGCTGTGGGTGGGGGCCGCCGCAGGCCGGTCGGCGGCGCACGGGGCCCGGGCATCCCTCTCACACACTAAGATGCTGGGAGACAATGATTTCAAATCGCGGGTACCTTTCCAGTTCCTTTTTTGAGCATTAGTTCATCAAAGTGAAATATGCCACCGACTTCACAAAAGGGCCAGTTTGTCTTCTCCACGGTAACGTCCTCAGCACCCAGCAGAGAGCCTGGCACATAGTAGGCGCTCAGTAAATACTGGTTGAATGGATTCATTTTTTTAAAGGAGTAACTGGATTTGATTTTCACCGGGAGGAGCATATACCAAAGGTGGTGTCTGAAAGAGGCCAGATGACGGCCACTTAATTCAGTGCCTGTGGCCCCCGTGAGTCACAAAGAGCCACGCGGAAGATCACGAGGCCTAGGGGCACTCACGTGGCCCACCCGCCGCACACCTCACAGGCCACGGTGCGGCCTACGCTGCCCAGAGGGACCCAGCCCTGGGCAGGCACCGGGTGCCTGCTCCACGTGGCCCCATCTGCGGGCAGCTGTGTCCACGGGGTGCCTCCCCCTGCCCTCAGGGCCAGCCCTGCTCCCTCCTGTGTGGAAGAGATGACCTAGAAAAACCGACTCCCACCCAGTGTTTACGCATGCATGGCCCTGGTCTGGGTGCACCCCTTTCCAAGGACAGCACAGCCTGGTGGCCCAGGGTCTGCTATACCAGGTTGAGAAGGCAGGCTCCGTCTCAGGGCGCGGGGAGCACGCCGGCTCTGGGCTGGGCTCCGCAGGTGGCACGATGACCCGCCATCCCCGTCCTGAGGCTATTTTGCTGCCTGCGAGCAAGGAGGCTGCAGACCCAGGCACTACAGGTGGGGTGCACCCTGCTCTCAGTGGGTGAGCTGCGGCCGTGAAGGCCTGTTTGCTGAGTGGCCGGAACAGGGCCCCCCCCCCCCCGTCCCCCCGCTGCATTCACACGGTTCCCCGGTGGCTACCCTTCCTGAGGGGAGGGGCTGCTTTGCCAAAAGGACACGTGGGTGAGGTTGGAAGCAGGAGGCAATGGTTTTCACCAACGAGAGTCTGTTACCGGTGGGGGTAAGCAAATGGGGGTCCTTTACGTGGATACCGGGGGTCGGGGGGTCTCGCATCGCGGCCCACCGAAGGGGAGCATGCAGCGGCCACGGTGGGGCGAGGACCCGGAGGAAGGGCAGGAGCTCCCACCCCGCGGCCCAGCCTGGCCTGCCCTCAGGGGGCCCCTCGGGGGAGAGGTCCGCCAGCGTCAGGGAGCACCGGGGCTGGTGCGCTGCCCTCACCTTGGAGTCCGTTCCCGTTGGCGCTGGTGCAGGAGGGAGGAGGAGAAGCTTGGGGCCGGACCACGGGCGCGAAGGCGCTCTTTTGTTTCACTGCAGAGATGACATTGGCAGGTGAGAATGAGAAAATGCTGTGGGTGCCGCTACAGTTTGAAGGGAGGGTGACCGAAGAGGCTGCCATGGTGGGGCTGGACGGCACTACTGCAACAAAGCAAACACGGTCAGCACGCGGCGCCGGCACGGCAACAGACACAGAGAGCTCGTAGGGCCTCGCCCGCGGCGTCGGGGCCGACAAGACAAGCACGACACGTTTCTGGCTTGGCCGCTCTCTGCATCACAGGCAAACTCTCGTGTTGAGCTTTCGTTTCCAATCGGGCAGCCCCATTTTGTGCGGGTTTCCGACGTGGCCTCGCGGGGCCCATCGCAGGTCAATTTACCGTCGCCACACGGACACCCAGCCTCCAGAGCCACCCTCCCTTGGGTCCAGCAGCTCACATCACAGAACAGCCAAGCAATGCACACACGGGACTTTGTTTGAACATGAATCTGTGTGATGACGTGTGACAAAAACAGACACTTACTGCCGTAGGGAGAGTTAGCGGAGGAGCCATTAAGAAATCCAGGCGAGCCAGGGACCCCTAGATTGGCCATGGCGCCACTTCCATATCCATTCATGCTAGTGCTGACTGTGTTGTAATTGGACTGCTGGGGAGTACTGCTGGGGACGTAGCCTCGCGGGGACACGCTGCTTGTATTGCGACTGTAGCCGACTGTTAAAACCCCCCCCCCGGCCAAAAATAACGTTATTATCAGGGAGACACACTTGGGGGGGGTTTCCCCGCAAATCCCTATCATATATTCAACATTTTTAATTGACCTCAAGCTCCACGCCAGCCCTAGCGCCTCCAGCTCAGATAACCTCCTCACGCCAACCCTGCCGGAGCGCCGCCTCGCCTCGCCCCATCCTGCCTGCGCGCCGACAGCCGGCCCAGCGCGCTTCGATCTGACCGTCAGGTGCTCTCGGGTTTCTCTTTAGAAGCAATTACCGACAGCTTGGGTTCGGGGGCTGTCCCCCCACGCTAGGTGAACTTTCGGCCTGCGCAGACCTTCAAATGCCATGGCTGACAGGGAGAGCTTGTTTGTGGCCGTGACTCCCCAGGAAGGGCTGTTTTGGGGTCTTCATTTGTACGGTTACGATTTCTGTGAGCGTGGGGGAGGGGTAAGGAGCGGTCGCATCAGTCCCGCCGTGGGAGTGAGGATGAACCGGAGCCAAGCGGCAGCAGGTTGAGGCGTTTTCTGAGACCGCTGCCCGCCCAGACCAGAGGGAGGAGAACTAAGACCTGCTCAGAACTGGCTCACAGGACAGGGTCCTGCGACCTGCGGCCTCCAGGTCACCGCAGGATGGGAGCAGGTACCCCGGAGGTGGGGAGGGGGATGGGGGGACTGGGTGTTCCTCTCCATTTACTCCTTCCAAGTCCCACCCATGCAATATTATCCAAGAAGGGTCCCGTCCACTTACTACACCACGGCTGTCCTGTGGCTCCTCCCAGCCTTTCAAGGAAACTTCTAGCAAAAACCAGTACACTGCGTGGCAGCCAGGTACCGTGGCAATAAATTAGTTCTGGGTTCTCTGAGCGCTCCCTGCCCCGTGCTCGCCGGGCAGGGCTGCCGGGAGGACCTCCCCGGGCAGAGCCGCAGACAGCGGAGCACTGCCCGCCTTCCCCGCTGGACCCAGGACACGGGCAGCTGCGGCTAAGTCTCAGCTGTCCCTGGGAGCGTGTCCGGGGAAGGGGGTTCGCCCCGGCACGGCAGCGTACCTTGGTCATTGGCTTGTGATGTCTCTGACACGTTGACAGCTAGCTGGCTGCTGAAGGAGTTCACGCCCATCATGCCCGTGTGCGCGGGGGTGTTGCCCAGGGTGGGTATCTGGTTGTGGTTGCGGGGCACGCTGTACAACGCCTCGGCAATGTCAGCTGCTCGCTTCAGGATGATCTCCTAGGGCGGGAGGGGGAGTGCCCGTTCTGCCTCCAGCTCCCACGTCCCCCTGGGGGGCGCAGACCCCCTCCACCTTGCCCCACGAGGCCAAATGACAGCGGCGTTCCCCCGTCCCTCGGTCCAGATGGTGACAAAACTGATTTTGTAATGGGAGAAGAACCTCCCTTAGGAAGACAGCGTAATGGTGCTTCGGAGCAGGCCATCTGCTCTGTTTTGCACCCACAGCCCAAAGGCCCCCGAGGGGTGCATGGAAGTGGGGGAGGCGTGGAAGGACCCGCACCCAGAGTCAAAGAAGCGGGCCCACAGCTAGAACACCCGCAAGTCTGCTCCCCAGAGACCTCCAGGCGGGATGAGGATGGGCTGTGGGTGCCTGTCCTTCCCTCCCAAGTCAGGCTGCGCCGAACTGTCTACCACCGAATCCACCAGCCAGATTTCCAGGTGGTTCTCCTTCCTGTGACAAGTTCTCCTGCGTTTGCTTCCTGACACTCACTCGTCATCTCCTACTTGAGTACTTAGTGCGAGGGCAAAAACAGGAAGATGAAGGCTTTCTCCCATCATCCTCTCTGTGAGTCCTCGTGAACAGGCACATGGGTGCCCCGAAAGCCGGCGGTGGGCCCAGGCCGGCTGGCCCTGCGAGGACACAGTCACCCCGGGAAGGGGGCAGGACCGCCATGCCGCCATCTGCCTACCTGGTTGTTGTGGGGCATCCCGTACAAGGCTTCCACCAGATCGGCTGCCCTCTTGAGTAAAACTTCCTAAAGGAAAAGCAAACGGGGGTGATTTCCCTGGAGGAGCCAGAGAGCTGCTCTTCTGAGAAAGAGCTACAAAGTCACAGTTCCGTCTGCAGGCGGAAGAGACCCGCCACCCACCGCAATCAGCCCCGTCCCGACCGTGCAGGGCAGGAAGCGGTGACTGGTCACCAGGACCGTCCGCGGGCCGGAGTGAGAGCCGTCCAGCCTGCACCACGGCCCCTCCGTGCGGATGGGCCGGCAGAGGGGCGCGGGCAGGCGGGCAGGCTGGCATGAGCGAGCCCCGTCCGTGCCTGAGGTTTAATGACAGAGTCTGACGGGTATTAAACACACACACGCGGCGGAGATAGGAAAAGCCCAGGCACCACGTTTGCCTGTTAATTCCTAGCACTTTAGTGGTGAAGAACAATAAGTAATTTCCCATATCTTAATTAAACTGGCAGAGTCCTTAAAGACAACATCTCACCCCTAATTCACGCCCCAAATTTGCAAGTGAGTTCAGTGCTTATTCCTCTTTATTTTGAACAATAAAGTGAATTAACTTGGGTTAATCTAGTTCTTTCATAATGACATTAAGAAATTTTTCAATTAACCTCTTTGACTGCACGTTGTAAAGGACTTCATAAATGCCTGCATTCAGAGAGTGCGCGCGGTGCCCGGGGGCTTGGACGCACCGACTTTTGTCTTATCCACGTCTGCACGCCTACCCCCAGT
>NW_026623089.1:2737500-2740000 GCF_023065955.2 Ursus arctos | reverse complement strand
TTACTCTTGCAAAGCTTTAATAATCTGTGAATGGCTGACTACAAACTGATGTACAGCGCTATCATTCCACCAGCCCCACGAAATTGCCGGCCACAAATAGTAATTAATCTTTTTATCCCTCAAATTGTAATTTTGACTATGAACTGTGCGCGGCCATAAATCAGCGGCTCACGCGCTGTGTAAGGTGCATGAATCACGGCCGGGACCCCGTCCGACTGCACACTCTGTGTTTAACAAGCTTTATAAGGAGCCATTGGGCTTTATTATGACTCTGCCTGACTCCAACAAAAACTGAGCCCGGAGGCCCGGGGACGTGAGTTAAGATGAAAATACTTATTAGAGTACATTACTTCTTGATGTAGATATCGTTTTCCGTGGAGTAACGCCACGGTGCATGGCGCGACATAAATCAGGGGGTTTTCTGAGACTAATAGGACCTGCCGCCATCTATTCATTACACGGCCCACAATTTGGCCCATCACTCATTAGTCAGCATGTAATTTGATGATTAACACCACCCAACTCAGCAGGTCTGCGAGAGTGCGGGGAACACAAAGGCGCCGGCTTCGAGGAACGAGGTTAGAGGCTGCCTTTGAAAGTGCTCTCCGAAATAATTGGTCACCGCTTTTCCTCGAGTGCTGGTGTCAACACCGTGGCGGGTCTCGGACGCGGCGGGGCCGGAAGACGCGCACGCACACTCAATAACACGCCCGTAAGTTGAGGGCCACAATATGATCTGACATTCCATCATACATCCCGGAGACAAAGGTCCGCACAGGAATGTGAAGTAAGACATTTTCTTGTTAATAAAGCATTGATCCGACGTATTGATTTTACATGACATGGCTTTTGCTGCGATTTTGCCCTCTTTTTTCTTTGCAAATAGTAAAGCTCTTCAAAATGCCTCGGTGTATGTGACATGGCAAAATTTCTAACTCTGTGATGTAAATTCTCTATGTGTAAAACCACTTCATAATCAAACCATTAATCATCAGAAGCTGTCAGCGTTGACTTGGGGGACAATTTGTCATGTCTCTGCCGGGGCCAGGACAAGGGGGTCAGGCAAGAGTGCAGTGCGGGCAGCCAGGCCGATGGGCCTCACCCAGCGACTTGGCCCAAAAAGGATTAGATAAAGTATTACATTTCTTGATGAGGGAACAAAAAGGGTGGCCCACTGTGCATTTCTAACGTGTCAGGGTTTCTCCTCTCTCCCAGCTAATCACCATGACTGTTTGACTTAATGAATCGGCCTGATGAAAGGTGATCAGAAAAGATAGATGGGCGGCCACTATTGATTTCATGCAAATGGCCCTGACAGGTGATGGACGCTTTAATGCAAGCTTTCAGAAGCTTTATGACTTGTAATAACCATACACTCTCATTCTGGGAGAGACATTTTCCTATGTTTCAGTTGAATTGATAATTCTCCTTCTAGGACTGGAAATACTTTAAAGCAGTATAAATAGGACGCCACCTTTCACCTCCCACCTCGGCCCAGAGCAGCGTTCACATTCCGAGCGCACCGCCAAGAACGAGCCCGGCACGCCACCGGCTGCACCCGGAAGAGGCCGCGCTGTCGCACCCCTGCAGGTCCCCCCCGCTGCCCCGCCAGGCCGGGTGCCACAAAGGGCCGGGGCGGGCATCAATGCAGCCTGAACCCCCCCCCAGGGGGGCTCGGCTCCTGGACGCCCGATGAATGTAACATTGGGAGAATTAGCAAAAATGGTCCTTGTCTTCCGACTCCAGGAGGAGTGGCAGGCGCTCGCGGTTCTGGAAGGGTTCTGATCACCGAGGCTGGGGTTACGCGCGGCTGCCCTCCGCGGAGCCGGCTGGCAGCCTTCCGAGGGCAGAACCGCACAAAACGTGGCACGCTGCACCTGGCGGGACCAGGAGCCGCGCAGCGTCGCTGGCAAATTCTGCAAGCGGAGGAGAAAGCCCAGGACCCCGCGCGCACATCTAATAAATCCTCGGCGTGCCGAGTTTACAAGGCGAGGGCCCAGCCGAGCCAGGGCAAGGCTTTAGCACGTCCAGTCACAGAGCACCGAGCCAGGCCAATCAATACCACTTTCCTGTTTTAGAACTGGGTAATTATGAGGGGGAGAGATTGCCTGACCTTTCACCTGCACTGCATTACTTTGCTGATATTAAGATAAATTGCCTGATTTTGGGTAAACATATGCTGCAATTCAAACTGTCAGCACTGGTTTGCTCAGGAATAATTTGTATTGATCTCCCAGCTTCTTCCCAATTTTGCTTACTGACCTCGTGGATAATTAGAGAAGGAGCCTTGGGTGAGCTCAAGTCGGGGATGAAGAAGAAATATGAAGAAGAATAAAGCAAATTTGTTTTATGTTAATATTTGTAGGTCCTCCCGCCGCCCTCACATCTGTCAGCATCAGGAGAGCCGTAAATTAATGTACTTGGTTCCTGAGCAATTTATTCCAAGGAATTATTTAGCAGCTTGCTTAGTCTCTGAACATGTGTCACTGGGTTAAATTAA
>NW_026623089.1:2700000-2735000 GCF_023065955.2 Ursus arctos | reverse complement strand
TGCTGTTCCTCCAGATAGCTTTTCTTTCAAAAATGACTGTATAAAAAGTTGCATTAAAAATGTGTGGCCGCTGAGGACAAAACTGGCACTTAGCTCCCCCCCCAGTACCTCGCGCACCCCCCGCGCCCCCCCGCGCCGCCATCACTCCACCTCCAAAATGTCACGCAAGGTCTGCAAAGGCCTGTTTTCTCTCCCTTTTTTAGGCTTTAAAACGACGCTAAGTTCTCCACTTCATCATCAACTGTCTCCTCCAAGCGCATTTCATCTATAAGAAATTCAGATGCTCGGGAAATTAAAATTTCAAAGATCTGCTGCAAAAAAAAATCAATGGGGCGAGATCAATGCTCATAGAAATTTCATGAACTTTGAACTGATCCGGGATGATGATGAGAGGTGCCTGGAGTTTCAGGCGGCTGACGGCTCCGCGTGCGGATGAAAAGCGGCCCATGCAGCAGAGAGGAGGGCCACGGTTTAGATGGGTTTTCGCTTTCATATTTTGTCCGACAAAAAAATTAATTTTTAGTCTATTTCAGTAACAAGCAAAAATAGAAAAAAAAAATCTGCCTTCCCGACGCGACGTGTAATACCCCCACTTCTTAAGAGCACCTAATGCTTTGCACATTAACGCGGCCACGAAATGAAATCGGTTCCCTTTGCAGCCGATTGCAGGTGCAAATTAATATTGTAAAATGAAGATCAATACATGGACAGGGCCAAATCAATACTGGCTAAATTATTGCTGCATTTTCCTCCTCATTCAAGATGAGTTGTGTTTTCCTCTCAAAGTCAATACTTTGCAGCTTTTCTCATTAATTTCTCAATAAATTTGGCAATGAATTTCAATCACAGAACTCGGCAGGGTGAGCCGGGCATTGTGGCGTGCCTGGGAAACACAAAGGCCACGGCGCTGTGCATCACTCACCGGGGGCGCTGGCCCCAGGAGCCCACCTGGGCCCCGGCCCAGCCCCAGGGGTGGGAGCAAACAGGAAGACTTCGGGTTACCCTTCGTGGACACCGAGCGGCTGACCCCAGGTTGCCCTCCCCAAAGTGACATGGCTTTCCCAGCGTCCCAGCCACGGGGCAGCTCCGACCCGCCCGGAGTCAGCCTCCGGCTCACACCGCCGCTACTCCAGCAGCCCCTCCAACCCGCCAGCCAAAGGGTACTTTCTGTAACCAAGACTTCTAGGATGGGAAAAGTGCCACACTTGACTTCTAATTGGAAGTCAGGTGCCTCCTCATTCGTACGGGGAATATTGTTCTGGTATTCACACAGACAGCCCAGCCCGGCCTGTGCACAGGGACCCGCTTCCATTCACCACCGGCTGGCAGCGGATGGCGGCATTGTGATGTGACACCAAATGCAGAAAAGGGGACAGCTCATCTTCCTTGTTACCAAAATAATACCCTTGCTGACGACTACTGGATTGCATTCAAACAATTCTGTTTACATACCTCAAAGAATACATGGGATTGCAGCTTTTATAGTCATGTGGAAACTACACCTGCCCAGCCCAGCCCGGCAGCTAAGGAAAACGGAGTCACGTGGCCTGTCAACAGCTTTCTGTCCCAAGGGATGGGGAGCCCGGAGACAGACTCCCCATGGTGGCGGCTCCGGGGTGGGGAAGGGGCACAGGCCATCCCATAAGCCTCCCCTCCCGTCACCGAGGCTGCTCGAACACACGTGAGCTCCCTGTACGTAAGCAGAGCCTGTGAGCAAGAGCAAGGGGAAGGCTAGCCAATAAAAATCGCCCTCAGTACGAAAGGTCTTGCACGATCTGCCATCCTTTCCTTACGAAAGAAAAGTCAAGTGTCCTAGCGTTGCTAACTCTCTCAGAGAGGGTTTTTTTCAAGAAAGGGTCTTAAAACCTAAACAGCAACACAGCGTCCTGCGGAGAGCCATCCCAGCGATGGATCTGCACACTTCAAACCAGAGTAAAATCTGCGCACAGACAAGCTGAAGGAGCTGTGGAGGCAACAGCCCCTCCTGGGGCTGGAGGTGTACCTGCTCCAGAAAGACCCCCACTCCTGTGCTTCCAGAACCAGCCAGCGCCCCAGGGGCACCCATGCCCAGCCCGTCCATTCACGTGCTCGGGGTCCGTCCTCCTCCCTGAAGGTGGGGCCGTCACCCCCCGTCACCGCGCCTGCCCCACTCCGTGCAAGGTGCACAGAGATGCTCAGAAGTGTAACAACGTGGGACTTCATGAAGATACCAGAGCAACGCAGAAGGGATCACAACATTTTTGACTGTGAGAAGCCAAAGCGAATGTAACGTTCCCCTCTGTGCACACAATAACTTATTCACAAATGTGTGGCGGCCGCATCGCCGTGACCCCCGAGCATCGCAAGCTGATGAACAGCTGAGCGAGATGAGGTCTCCCCGAACAGGTTTTAAGGGAACGCAAAGGAACACCGCTCGGACGCACGCTGTCCTGCACGCGGCCTCCAAACAAGACGCCGAGGGCAAGAGCCAGTCTCCCAACACCGCGAGCCGCAGAGTTCCATCTCCGTGAAACGTCAGGAGCAGCAACGCACAGGGACGGGCCGTGGAAGTGGTTCCTGTGTTCCTGGGGTCCGGGGGTGCAGGGGGAGGGCAGGGGGAGCGGGGAGCGAGTGCTGATGCTTGCACGGTTCCTTCTGGTGTGATCGAAGCGTTGAACGAACAGCGGCTGCCCACCCTTGTGAATATGCTAAAACCCGCTCATGGTACAGTTTGGGGGGATTTTATGCTACACGAACTATATCTGAATAGAAACTAGATTTTAAATGAAGGTAAGGTGTCTAATCTGGATTAGAATATACACGCCAGCTCTCCTCTACCAAGGCAAATACCTTTCATGGTCTGAGTGCCTTCTCGCGGTACAGGTGCTTTGGGCACTCGGGTAACAGAGGGAGGCCCACGGCTGAGTGAACACGGCGGACCCCAGCTGTGGGGAAGAGATGGGGCCGAAGGCAAACGTCCCACTCAGCATAACGTGGCTTCCCAACGTGACTGCCTTTCCGATCTCCATGCAGGCATCTCGAACTCCTGGTCAGGGATGGGAATGTTTTAAGGCAGAGCCTTTGAAGACCTCACTGAGATTAATGTAAATCCCGGAATCCTGCAACCAGAGTCCTTGAACACAGGATTCTGGGTTATGTGCTCATGCAGAATAGTTTTGTGTCCACACAAGAGGCCTCCAAGTCCCCCAGTGTACTGAGACCAGAAGGCCTCTGTGGCCTCACGGGACCTCCCTGCCACCCTGGCCACCCGGCCGCCATCCCGGACTTGCTCCGTCTGAGCTCACACTTGGTCCGTGCTCTTCCCTCTGCCCACGTCCAGGGCCAGCCTCCCCAGCCCCCCACAACACCACCTCTGTTGGAGGTCTCGCTCCAGGAAGACCCGAGTGCCTCCGCTGTCCCTTTTCTTACAGGACAGCACCTTTTGTGAGTATCCATTTCTGTCCTACATCCTGTTCCGCTCCCGGAAGCCTCGGCGGCGGCGGGATCATAAATGTGGCTTGTGCGTCATTTGCCCAGAGCAGCCCAGAACCAGGCGTCAGGCTGCCAGGAAGAAGACGGGGCTCCTTCCGCTGCTGAGGAGACCACTGCCCGGTGCCACCCGCCCGAGCACCTGTGAGCCCGGAGGCTTTCCCTGGGCCTCTCCACCACCAGCAGTGCCTGCTGCGGGCAGGCATCGGGAAAACCCTGAACGTTCCAGACACCACAGCTAAATCCCAAATCACATAGACAGGAAGCTTCAACATCATGTCCTTCGACGCCATGTTCACCTTTAACGTCATTCCTGTCGGGCATTTTCAAGGGCAGAGGACAGCAGTGATGGGAGTGGCTGTAGAATTCTTGGGCGGTGAGGACCAGGGGTGCCTGGGGACAGGTGGGTGCAGGGCTCCAGGCACGACAGGTGTTCACCACCACGGCACCCTGACAAAGCCCACATGACCTGGGGCGCTGTCATGGAGACTGTGACAACAGACTGTCAGCACGAGTTCCCCCCACCAGCAGGGAGCCGCGTGATGCAGCCCCCACACCTCACGCACGTGCCCCTTGCTTTCGTGGTATTTAAACAAGTCAACCTCTGAATTAACCTCCATTTTAACTGATGACAAGCACAGGAGGCAAATTTACAGCCTTTAGCTGGGGAATACCCAGTAGTCCAATGCCAAGTACATGGTGAAGCGTCCACCTGTGCCATGCCCGTCGTGAAGGTCCTGCTCCCACAGAAATGCTGGAGTGGCTTCCTTGGCCTCGAGGTTTATCCACCAGCCCAGCACCAAGGAGCCCGAAAGCTCATGTGGGACGTTTCTGGACTGGGGGCGTGTTCATTAGAAAAAGCATGAGCTGGTCTCCAAGACCAGCGATGGAGTGATTTTCGTGGTAAAGCCTCTGGTTGACCACCAGCGCCGGGCACCCAGATTCACAAGAACGGGGACGACTGTGGCACTGCGGGCCACCGGCCCCTCCCCCCACCGTCCACTGTCCACGGGGCTGCAATGGGCAAGGCCAAGGTGTGTCCAGCCGAGGGCGGCCTCCTGGGAGAATAAGGGGTGACAAGATGGAGAAGGAATCCAGCAGAATCCCCCATATCCGACCTCCTCGGTGCCCTGATCTGGGTCCTCAATGGTCCTTGATGCTCAGAGTGGGAGAAGACCCAGGCCCTGGGGTCCGCGTGGTCAGGCAGTAGGACCTCCGTGTGTGGGAGACATAAAGCTCACCTCATGAGGGCAGGGAAGGGGGCAATTGCCCAGGAGGAGAATCACACAGACCCACTGCCAGGCCACACCTTAAAGGAACTTCCTCCAAAGATGACTTACACCAACGTTTCCCGTGATCTGCACTGGCCCGTGTCTCAATGGGAGTTTCTGTATTTAAAATTTAACACAGTCTGTAATGAGTCTTCTCGAGCATATGTGCCATAACACATGCACTCAGGTCCCTCGTGGAACCAAGTTATTCCATATGCTCATTAAGAGCATTTCAAAACTTCTATTTTGGGCCGGGGGGGCATAGCAAACAGTCCGCATCACTGACTAACAGCTTTCCATTTTGTCGTTCTTATTGAAAAACCATTCTATGAAAGGAATTACTCATCTTGCATTTTCTACCATGAATAAGAAAGGACCAACTGATGTGATTGATAATTTTTTAAAAGTACTTTTTCTAACACGGAGCTTCTGGGATCCACGTCTCAACATGGAACACGCATACGGACAGGTCTGCACACCTTCCCCCCAAACGAAGCAGATACGAGCCCTGAGCTGCGGCGGCCTCGCCGTCCCCACGCCCAGCACACCGGAGAGAAATGCGCTCCCTGCCAGCTTCCAACCTGGGCCCTTCATGTCTTGCCTGACATCCACCGAATGGGTCTGGCAGGAGGAGGCCTGAGGCCTCCGAGACCGTGGTCACCAGAAAGAAAAACAAAACAGTAGCGTGTGGTTCCTGTTTCCCTTCTTCCTGGGCCACCGCGTGATCTAGTCCTTCTCCGGAGCATGACAAGAGGCGCACCCCTGCGTGGCAGGCTCTCCGCTGGAATGGTTCTGACGCCGACCTTCGTCTTCATCGTTGAAATTGGGGGTTTCACCGGCGTCATTTGTGTGATTTTATTTCTACGTTTATGATCTCTGCTTGACTCTGCACTTGGGTGGACTGCAGTCACTTTGCGGCACTTCTCCGTGGGCTCCCCCCAGTCCCTGCCCCCGTGCCCTTCCTGAGTCGTTTTCAGAGGTGCGGCCAGCATCCTTGCCAACCAGAGCCTCGAATAAAACCGCGGCTCATGGTCTCATTCGGCCCGTGACTCCCCTCCCCTGGGCCCGCTGGGCAGGTGGGGGAGCAGGACCGGGGACCCCACCGGTGCGGGGGGCTGAGCGGGCGGAGGGGGCCAGGCCCATCTCCTCTGCCCGCCCACATCTCGAAAATCACTGAGTGAAACCCGGATGACCCTTTTGTCCTTTGGGGAAGATAAATGGCTGTCTCCTCTCTGCTACATTTTGTCAGGTTTGGTGCTGGAGAGTCAATACCTTCACCTTGACATGGAAACTTCGTGATTTATCAGTCGGTTTCTCCTCCTGGGTTAGCGCGGCCCCGGGAAGTGCAGCCAATCGGGGCGCCCGGAGCCGACTTTGGTCACAGCCACTTGGAAAACAACCACAGCCCCTCTGATGACAGACAAATGTGTCTTGTTAGCAACTGCCCAAAAGCGCTTGACTTGTACTAATAACAAAAAGGCCATGCTGGTCACCGTGGGTCCAAAGACGGAGCACCCTGTCACCAGCCTGGTTGGGAAATTAGCAAATAATGTTCTTTTCCTTGATAAATGGGTGACAGCTCCCTCTCACCAATCATTTTTAACATTTTGATGCATGCCTATGATCCCACTGGAGGAGCAGAAAAGTTTACTGGCCCTCAATTTTCAGATGATGAATGGAAGTCTCTAAATGTGCGATTTCTGTATGAGGTATAGTTCATTTTAAGCAATTCTAGTAAATGGGTGTCACTGATTAGGACAAATAGTCTACTTGTGCAATAGCACAAGCGGTGTGTCTCATTCTCCAGGCCTCCTTCGAGACAGGAGAGCAGGGGACAGCAGTGACCCCGGGAGCCCTCACAGCCCCGCTCCCCAGGAGGGTGCGCGCACGCCCCTCGCCCACTTAGCGTGCCGGCAGACGAGCAGCTGGCTCCCTGGTGTCACGCTGTACCACAAAGAGCAGAGACACGGGGTGGGGGCCCTCCCTCCCCCCGCGGCCCTGAGGAGCCCTGCAAACGACCGTCCCGGGCGATGGGCGAAGATCTGCCCTGTCCTGCCAGGCGGCGAACAAATGACCAATGCCGAGGAGGACTGGGTGAGATCACGGCGGAGGAGCTGTGTGCGGCGCGGACAGCTGGCCCAGCACCCCAACTCTGGATGGGTCCGGACACGCCCTGAGCCAAACACACGGCCCCACCTAGCCCTCCTCACAGAAAGCCAGAGGTCTACCCACCAGGGACGGTGGCCTCCCAACGGACACCCTCCAACCCGGGGAGAGGAACCGTGACACCCACCCGTGGGGCCAACAGAAAGGAACAGACAGGGACCAGCCAAGACCCACCGGGCCTCACTGGCCAGGGCAGACCCCTCGACGGCCGGAAGCCTCCCCAAACTCCAGGGCCCGCAATTACAACATTCATTTCTCCACCAGGCCCACATACGTGGTTAACAATTTGTAACTGAAGCGAGCAGCGGCTCACGCTGAAGAGAAGCAGGAGCGTCTAGTCAGGCACAGTAAAACCAGTGTGAGTCGTGGGGGCCATTAGGAGTCCTTTGTGCTGTGGCTACAGGGGTCTGTTTGAAGAGCGCAGGCCTGGGGACAGCTCGTTGGTGCCGGCCGTGGTCGGAGGGCACTATTGACTCTACAGCGTGTCACTGTGCTGTTGACAGAATCACATCTGAATGCACACAAAAGATCTTTAAAACACTTCAGAAACATGAGTGCCTTTCAAGGGGGTGACGTGAGGCGGGGGAGAGCGGGGGAAGCCTGCCAGAGGCTACGGGAGGCCCTGGGCTAGGAGACGCTCCTCCCCCCCCCCCCCCCACCGCCAATGCCAGGACAGCACCTGAGGACAGGGCCACCCCCGCCTTGACATGTTCCCCATTTAAGGCACAATCTGACTTAACACACACAGTATCGGAAAGAACACAAACAGTTAGCAATTACTGGCTGAGTAATGATTTCACAAGCCGGAAGCTGAATGCACGTCTTTGTGCAGAAAATCATCATTTTTATGTCCCCGTCTAGGAAATGCCTTGCAGACCTGAGCTGGGCCCACGCACAGCAGGCAAGCCGCGGCCGCACGCGCTCTGGACGTGTTGACCATCAACTGCCAGTATCTTGGTGAGGGACTGGGTTTGGCCATTGGCAGACGACAGGTTGATTCCTGGTAATTTGTGATCATTTCTTTCAATGAGCAGAAGAGATCTCTACCATGAGGGTGGGCCAGCCAAGCATTCAGGTGCAGGAGGTCAGCCGTGAGCCCCCCGCCACAGGCTGCACCCCCAAATCCTGTGGAATGATGCCTGAAGGTGAGCCACTGGTGGCCGACCAGCCTCGGCTCTTTGTGGAACAGGAAACGCTTCTGCCACGTGGACGCTCTGAGAACACAGTGATACACGTGTGCGGGCACACCTCACACCTGGAAACGTGTCTGTTAACTAGTTTTCGTTCTAACGTGATTCCAATTAGAAGCATACAGATTCCAATTTGTCTTAATCAAGTAACACGGTGATGCCTATATTCTAATTAAAAAATAATTTCTTGTATTGCTCTTAACAATTTGATGTGTTTCTCCTGGTGAAGTTATAAATGTGAAACTGCTCAGTTCGCCCTTTACCACGAGTTTCTCAGGTAGGACGATTTGCCAGGACTGTTTCAATTATTATTAAACAAGCAAACGATCACTATTCGACAAATATTAAAACAAGCATTGCGCTCAGTTATTAATTTGCACTATTCACTTTTAAATGCAGCAAATATCTCATTAATTTAATTTTAGGTGCCCACCCGTTTATATTACATTTTACAGTCTAAAAGGCAATTTACTATTAACTGGCAATTACATACAGAGTGATTGTTAATTCTGCTCCTAAGTGCTAGCCGCTTGAAAATTGTTCTCTCTCTCTAATTTTTGACCTTCTTACAACAGGGGTGAGGCACACTGGGAATACAAAGGACTAGTATGGAAGAGCCGGACATGTCATTTGTGACTCATTCTTTTAATTCACCGTGCTAATCAACTGAGCGGCTGCTGCCTCCCAAGGTAATTGTGCCTTTAGAGTAGTTGAAAGCAGCAGGCAGAAGGGTCTGGATGGATCGGCTTGGCCGGCCTCCCCTTCCCAGGGCGGGGGCAGCAGAGAGCACCCGCACCGGCTCTGGGTTGACTAATCGGGTCTGGTTCTGAAAAATCTGGTGTTTCTCAGATCACTGTAAACAGATCATTTAGGCCCTTTGCCTCTGGCGGGCGGGGCCCCTGCTCTGCGCACAGGTCCATTATCTCCGGGCCGGCTGCCTCGGCCGGGAAGGTTCCATGAGAGGGTGTCCCGGCAGCCTCCGGGACTGATGGGAGCCAGATGCCCAAGGGACGGCGCCCTCCCTGAAGGGGCTGCATGCCCGGGTGCTGACGTCCAGAAGGGCTGGCTCAGTTTTCAGTGGGGGCAGTGCAATTCCCCATGATTGCTTCATTGTCCCCATCAATTTCAGGGCAATGCAAATCAGACAGAAGCTTCCAGGTCAGACAGGTTATGACCCCACCTTTCCTCTGCTCCCTGAGAGTGTACGGCCCCCGTATCCCTTACACAGCGTTTGAAATGTATATTCCTGTTAATGATTGGGGTGTGGGGAGAGGCGATATTAGCCTCCCGCTAGGAAAGGCTGAGCTCACTGAATGGCTTCATTGAAACGCAATTCGTGGGAGAACGCTTGACGGAAAAAATCCCCAAAGCCTTGGGCAGCAGGGACCCCGCACCAGGATCCCCAGAAGCCTTGGGCAGCAGGGACCCCGCACCAGGATCCCCAAAAGCCCGGTCAGCTTGGGGTGCACGAGATGTCCACAGCAGAAACGGAAGACGGCTTCGGGCCGGCGGGAGGCGGCTGGCGCTCACCAAGCTATCGCCCTCACCCTGAGCAGGGAGGAGGTGAGCACCCCTACCCTTGGAGGAGAGGAGGCCCCCGGCCAAGAGAGGCGTCCTGCACAGAGAGCCGCCCGACCCTGGCAAGGCCACGCTACAGGCCCCGCGCCCGTGACTACCGCCGGCCAGTGACAGACGCCCCGCCCTCGCTCACGGTCAGTCTCTCCGGCACCTGTTTCCCAAGCTCAGCCTGGCCCCTCCTGCCATCAGCGGGCAGGGCGGGGAAGGTGCACGACCAGACCTTCCTGCCATCGTGGTCTTACAATGGCCGCTGACCACCCCCGACCCCAAAAAAAGCCCGCAGCTGCAGAGGTCAGATCTGGGAAAGGACCCCCTGAAGTCACCGGCCAAGGGCTCTAATCAGGGTGGGCAGACTAAGCAGGAAAAGCCCACTGCGCGCCCACTCCCCTGCGGATGGGGCAAGTCCGTCTGGCCACTCTCGGACACGCTCACGGCAGTGCCCTACACCAACTAGAACGCTCCGGTCCTGTGGCAGCCATGGGCGCCCACACACCACGTGGCTCGTGAGCGGATAATAAATGTCTCCTCCTTGGAGGGACTGGGGATCCTTGTGGCTCTTACCCTAACTGTCCACAGAAGGTACTGCTCTCTGCATGCCCACCTGGGACAGACAGCG
This sequence comes from Ursus arctos, assembly GCF_023065955.2. Lineage (NCBI taxonomy): Eukaryota > Metazoa > Chordata > Mammalia > Carnivora > Ursidae > Ursus > Ursus arctos. Next base: position 2,724,711 of record NW_026623089.1, on the reverse strand, counting down.
CCCTTAAGTTCTCCCTGACCCCCACAAAACCCATGGGGGGAGGCCGAGGAGTAAGCAGAGCTCAGCAACATCAGGAGTCACAGGGCCCAGGTCCTTGGGCCAACAGTGGGCAGAGCGGAGCCTCCACGGAGCAAACCCACAAGCCAGAGGCCCTCGGAGGTGCCGTACCCACACCAGGGAGCACAGAGTGGGGTGTGGAAAGCGCGCAGGGGCACGACTACAGCTCGCACACGAGGATGGGCCCACAGTGGGTACGGGACACCCAGAGGGCACAGGACGGGACTCTGGCTGCACCTTCCAGGGACCCAACCCGATACTGCACTGGCCGCACAGTGCTTGCTTGTTGGAGACGTACAGAGTGCTTATTAGATGCCCCACATTTCATAACCCTGTTTTGCATGAGACACACGGGGCCCTCGCAAACTGGAGGAACTGCCCTTCTCAGTCTCTGGGTCTTCCCAGGAAGCCAAGAGCATCTGGACCCTGGCAGTGGGCCCAAGGGTGTTCACCCATAGCTTTTTTGCTACGCCCACTCTCCCTTGGTTCCTGGGTGGTTCTCGGCTCCTGGGAGCATGTGCCGGTCCCACAGGAGAAAGCGGCCCATAGTGTGGGCACCTCTCCCCCACCTTGACAATCTGGCAGGGTGTGGCGTTTTGGGGAGGACGACAGAGGAGGAAACTGCCCCCGCTGAGGACCCCAGGTATCACTGGCAGGCAGGCTATTGAGGGCCCAGGTGCCTCTGGGGACAACAGCCATGGCTCTCTGAGAGGACCCAGGTCAGCACACCCCTGAGCTGATGCTGGGCCTGCAGGAAGTGGTAGTGAAGAGCTTGTTTTCCATTTCCCACCCAAAGCTTCCTACAAGGGGCAGTGGGTGAGTAACCCCTCCTCCCTCCTCAAACTACTAAGTGGAAGGGACCTCTGCACCCCCCACATCCACCCGCCTGGTGGACGGAGAGGCCTGCATCCCAGGGGGAGCCCAGACCCTCTCCAGGACGTCCTGTAGCCGGCACTGCGTGTGGTCAAGGCCGCAGTCCCAGCCCAGGCGCCAGGCATGGAACCCCTGCCCCCGCCCCCCTCACCGCACAAGCACATCGAGGCCACAGCAGGAGAGAACAGGGGCCTCTCCCTGTCACCCGCGTGGGGTTGCAGCAGGTGCCATCCATCAGTACAAACCTTCTCACGTCCTAGAGCTTTTGCAGTTGGCTAGGACCAAAAATCAAAACGCAAAGACACTCTGAGTTTATCGATGGTGTTTCTCAATTCCACCTCAGACAAATGGTGTTAACGCAGTGCCTTGTGGGCAGAGCACGGTGTAGGACCACTCTGAGAGAACGTGCCATTTCAGAGGTGACCCTTTCTGGTGACCCAAGTTTGAGACCCTCGCAGAAAACGGGTCCTCTTTTAGAAAGAGCAGAGGGCCTGGAGCGGACACCTGGTTTCCGTCAGCGGCCCATCTATTACGGCATGTGTGGCCTTGGGCACATGACCTGTGCTTCATCTCTGAGTCCCAGTGTGTGCAAATGACAGCAGCACCACGAGCAGCCACGCGGCGATAGCACGGGCACCCAGGGCCGTGCCCCACGGACCAAGCACACGGGCAGCTGCCCAGCGGAGGCCGGAGTTGACTTGCTACCGACAAGCCCACCACCTCGCTCCACAGGCCCGAAGCCAGGGGGCCATGGGTACGGGGAGGGGCCCAAGAGCTCACGGCCTGTGGGGGCTACACCTGTCCACAGCATCGCTGACTTGGACGAGGCTGCAGAAACCGTGCACCCCACTGACCCAACCCTCGGGCCAAGGGGGCCTGGCCTGTCCTTATGGGGAACCCGCCTGTGCAGGCTGTCACTGGGAGGAACCGTCCCCTACTTGGGCACTGAAGTCGGAAACGTGAACTCACCGGTGTAGACAAACCGCCCAGGAGCACCTTTACAGAACTGCTTGGATTTGTAGGACAGGGTGACTTCAACGACTCCAGGAATGTGCCGCGGCGGGGTCTGCACCCGGATGGCGTGGGGGGTGATGAGCTGCGAAAACCACACGTGAACAGGCTTTCAGAGGCGCTGGCCGGGGAGGGCGGGCACTCGTCGGTGGGACACAATTACCAAAATGAACACAAATTGGCCCATCATCCCGGAATGCTCCCTCCTAGCTGTCACCCAGAGCCCGGGGTTCTCCAGTGTTCCTTAAGAAAAATATCTGCAAACGATCCCGGGTTTTACTTTGCAGGAAAGGCCACAGGGCATCATTCATATGAAAATTGCCACCATATGTCTCCTTAAACCTGCTTCTAGTAATTCTAGCACACTAATTGTTGCCCGGCACAGAGGGGACCTCCTACGGCAGGTTTGAAACCCCAGGGTCGGGGCGGGGGGGGGGGGAGGTTCTGTGCCCACCCACCAGAGAAGCCCCAGCCACAGGCGAACCGTCAAGGGACGGGGGCGGGCGTGACAGGGTGCCCGGGGTCGGTGCACCACGGACAGCAGGCCAAGCCGCTCGCGGGACAGCCCCGCCAGACGCGGCCCGAGCGCGCAGACTTACCTCGCTCCACACCAGCATGGTTCCGAACACGACTTGCAGGCCGTCGAAGAAGTTGTCTCCAATTATGATCACGGTGGCTCCCCCCGTGGTCCAGCCTTCGCTGGGGCTGATGGCCTTGATGCACGGAGTGGCTGCTCGCACAAGACAGAGAACGCACACCTTAGAGCCCCGGCCCGGAATCCGGCCACTCTGCCCGCCGCGGGTCATGCCGGCGCAGCAGGACGAGAGGAGGGCCGCTCCTCCAGGCGGCACGCAAAGGGCAATCGTACATCAGCATGTTGATGTGTTTAAAGCAAACTATTAAATGTTTTATAAAGCAAAGGCCAAGCCACAGAATACTGGTGAGCAAGGAAAAAAAAACTGGCTTGATATAGCAAATTATATGTCAGGGCAAATATGACTATTACAAATGATTAAGCATTGCGTGCATGTGGCATGTCGATTTATCTGCTTTGCTGTACAGATCTAAGCAGAGTCAATCAAAAGGTTGTTGAGGGGGATGAAGAGCAAATGCCTTGCATTTCGATTCCTCATAAGCAGCTAATTGGGTTGGGTTTTTTCATCCGCGAACTTTGCCTTTCGGTTCAAAACTTCATTTTCCTCTGTCACTCCACAATTACTACTTTTCACTTTTCATCAGGAAAAAAAAAATCAAAAGCACTATATTAATACTTTTGTCAAAGGTACACATTTTACATCTAATATTGTTTGTCGACAGGAATCCCCGAGCCGCTGGCCTGACCTCTCTTTGTCTCGCGGGCCCTCACATTTGCATGAGTTATTACAATGGCGCTGGGGCGGCCTGGCCTGCCAGGCGGCCCTGCTGGGGGAGGGGAGACGGTGGCAGAGGGAGGGCGCAGGGGGAGAGGGAGGAGGGCAGGAGGCCCCGCGCAGGCTCCCAGCAGCCTTGAGGAGGCCGGAACCAGGGCTGAAGGCTGCAGCCTCGTCGAGGCCGGCTTTGTTCTGGCCTTTGACGGCCCTTCTTCTACGCTGTGTTGGCAGACCTTTACTGACACCTTTGATGGCCTCTTGTAGGCCGGCCCCACGCAGAGGAGGAGCTCCTTAGACATTTGCTGACTGTTCTGGAAGAAGGCTCTGGGCATGCTCTCTTCTGCCTGCCTGGGCCGGGGCACCGTCCTCAGGACCCTGGGCCGGGACCTCCTCTTTACCTTTGGTATACAAAGGACGGACGACGCCAGCCCGGGAGGGGTGGCTGTGTGGCCCGAGATCCAGCAGTTCTCCTGTCTAATGCCGTCTGGACACAATATACCCCAGAGCGAGGAGGCCCAGGCCTCCGTCCTCCATCGAGAGAAAGGATGACGCTCCCCTCCCACCCACAAGCCCGGGCCCCCCCAGGTGTTGCCCCTTCTGCCTCCCGCCGATGTGGTGGAAGGTTGCAGATGAGCCGCAGATCCAGGAACCTGACCCCAGGCCCGAGGGGCACCCTCTCCGTTTTGCTGTTCTTGCATGGCTCGCGACAGCCCCAGCGGATGTTCGTCCAAAAAGTAGTATCTAAGCTTGGTAAACAAGAAGTGGCTTAACCAAGCCGCCCCGGAGTCTCGGCTCGGCTCGGCTCCCTCACGGCCGTGTGTGCAGACGGGAGCCTCCGAAGGACATCGTGGGGCCTTATTAGGCTGTTCATCTTATTTGAGCCCCGTGTAGCTCGGCTTCAGATAAATCATCTTTTTAGACTCTGGGTCAGATCTGGCCGCATGTCTTCATAAGCGGGCGTTTTCCGGAAGCGCGCGTGCCGTGGCTTCCCTGGCGGGTCAGAGCCGGCACTCTGCAGACACCGTCTAGTTAATCACCATTAGCTATTGTTGTTTAGAACACTGCCGACATGCCACCTTCCTTTGTTTGCTTTAATGTTGGACTAGCGGGGGTTATATTTGCTCATTCCACGCGCATCTCCCTCTGCAGCAGAAGCACAGAGCACACACTGGGAACCTGCCCTTAACTAGCACTGTTGACTTCATGCTAATAAGTTCATACAAATTTTCATTTCTGAGGCTTCCGAATGACATTTGCTTTTCTTAATTGCATGGAGAGCATTTGAAAAGGATCAGCTCTCTAAAGACTGACAAGTCTCCTCCAAGGGGGTGACCTTCATCAGCACGGCCAATTATGGCAAATAATTCACAAAAAAAAAATTACAGTAAACAAATTTACTTTGGAGGTGAGAAAAGAAAAAAAAAATCCAGGATCTACTGCATGCACGGGAGGTTGCTATCTGGCAGCTGTGGCCCAGTGAAAAGCCACATCATCTTGGAATTTGTAGTGCTTCTCGGCGGAAAGGAGACCCGGGCCTGCCTTGGCCTCCTCGGCAGCCGATAGCCATCTTCCCTCTGCCTGTATTTGCATACATTTCAATGCACATATAGAGAGGGAACATGTGTTCAATGGGAACCATGGCAAAATGAATTACACAGACAGCGTTAGCGATCTAATGATATACGTGCACAATACGCCCAAGCAGATGACGGGGCTGGCGCAGCCGCTGAAGACGGCAGGAGAGCAGAGCAGTGCTGGGAAGGGAGCCCCGTGTGCCCCCCGTTCCTCTGCCCAGCCCGCTGCGGGAGGCCGCCCTACGGACGGCTCTCCGGGCGGCCCAGCGCTGCCAGGCCCCGGCAGAAAGAGGGGGCGCGGCGGACCTCCCCCGCAGGTCCGACACGCGCCGGGACGACCCGTGTTCACTCCAAGGCGCCTGTCTCGGCCTAAGAACACCCTTGGCTGCGACGCCCGCCTGCGCGTTGTGGCCTTCGACACGCACGCGGACTGGCTCGCCCGGTGGCCGGGGCGAGGATTTCAAAAGTGAAAGTGTTGCCTCTCGAAACCCGTGGGGTTGGCCACCTCGTTGGGTTTCCCCGGCTTTCTTTTGGGGTCTCTCTCCCTACCGTATCCAGTATTCTATTAGCAAACCGCTTCCCCGTCCCGTTCCGTTAATCAGCAAGCTCTCCTGAGTAATCTCACGGCATTTGTCACCTCTCTCTGCATTCACAATATTGAAGCACTCAAACAGGCCTAATCTTGCCTCACGAAGACTTCTTTGTTCTGCCTGCTAAAATGTCTTGTAATTGTGCTTGGGATGTCCAGATGGCTGGCTGATACTCCAGCTGATAGGATTATACCTTTACCTCTCCTAGGGCCATCTGTTCCCCTTAACTCGCTAAAGCCCCGCAGCCTGGATTCGGTTGCCCTTATTGCATAAACCTAACCGCATTACGGCACTTGGCATGCAAATCGCTTCTGTGCTGCCGGCCGGGGGCCGGGCTGGGCTCACGGAAGGTTTGAACAGGGCTGGAGTCGCTGACGAGGGCACGAGTGACAAGGGAAAAAATGAAAGCCTGAGTTCTGCCGGGCCATGCTGGAAGGTGGGCTGGTTGTTTTCCCCGCGCCTGTGTTCAATACTGTAAATAATCGGCCTCGCTTTTTGTGAGCTCAGAGGACGCGGTGGCAGACATCCACGGCAGCAGCAGGGGGAATTAGTCTACTTGGAAACCCTCCGCAAGTGTGTGCACACTGCTGGTGAACATCAGATGATTGGATAATGAGGTGCTAGCCAGCAAAGGTTGCACAGGAGCACGGATCTCAGGCTGATGGGGGCCCTTTCTCCTTAAAGAATGTGGGACTGACTCAGAGCCAGCACCCACCCCTGCAATAGGTACCCACCAGGAAGGGGGTAGGACAGGGGCTTTCGGCCGGTGACGGCCAGCCCTGAAAATGAACTTCATCAGTGCCGGCCCTCTCAGGAAGGGGCCGGAAGCATGGGGTGCGTATCCCTTGGTCGTGGAGAGAACGCTGTCGCGTGTCCTAGAGCACTTGGGGACTGGGCATTAATTACCAAACACACACACACACACACACACACACCCCTTTACCGTTGATGACAAATGCCTGTTTTCTTGAAGACCTCTCTACATATGGTAGTTCTCAAAGTCACCATGTGCTTCTGAAAATTACGAGTCACTTTCTGGGGTGCAATGAGATACGTCAACCTCTTGCAAGAAAGTGACTTGGTTTAAATGTTGATAAAATATTGAGAAGCAAACATTAAAAAAAAAAAAGTCTTCAGCAAGACTGCTTCTGCAAATAGCTTTTGATTAGTTGGGTCTTATCTCCAAGGTACCCACTAGTGGCCTTTATTTTTCTAAATGCTATTTTTTCTGCTTGCAGTCAAATGCTTTTTCCTGCTACTTACAAAAATAAATGCTTGTACTGTGCTCAGATCATAATAGCTCATTAGAGGAGGCTGATTTTGGACCCAGACTACAACCTAACACCAGAGGGCTGAGGGGGCCTCCTTGAACTTACTGCGTTGTGAGCGCGGGCTCTCTGGGGAAGCAGGGGACTGAGGACCAGGGATTCAACCTTCTTAATTGTGAAGCTCATTAGTGATGGTTGCTAAGCAGAGCACACACCCACCTCCAGTGCATAGGAAGGAGACAAACAGTACGTCACAGATCCTAATGACTCTGGTGCCCAGGGCGACCTTTAATTACGATATTTTTGTTCTCTTATACCTTAGTCATTAATGTAGAAAAACAAATTAGTTTATTTTTGTGGACCACGGCAGATTCATAAACTGTCTTCCAGTTTTTCTATGTCTGAAGCGCATTTCATTCTGATAATCCGCACACACTTCATTCACTTTCCTGTGTGAGCATCTGCGTGGCTCGTGAATTCGAGACCCCAGTGTGGAGGATTTGTCTTAAAACGGTTTAGTTTTATGGGCTTTTTGCGATTTAACCACGCTGTTTTGTTTGCAATTCACTTTCAAGAAAAACGAAACAAAACAAGAACACCTCACATTAGTTTCTCAACAATTCACGTGGGTCAGAATCTCATGATTAGTGGGAAGAGTTTTGGTCTAGAGGACGAGGATTTTATTTTACCAGGTGTGGGATGAATCGTGGGGACGTGCGTGAGTGAGGGGCTTGGGGAAGGCCCTCTGCATCTGAGCGTTTCTGAACCCTGACTCCATGTCGAAGACCACCACCCCGCTGCCTATCAGGCTTAGCAAAATTCTTCTCTTTGAACAAGCAGAACAAGAAGTCAGTCACTTGGAAGCATCTGGTACAAAACATTTTATGCTGTGTTTTTTTTTCTCACTCCCTTCACCCTGCCCCCACCCACTTCATCCAGGGACAGGAAATGGTCCTCGAAGTCTGTTCTGAGCTGATGGGCTCCCAACATTACCACCCACTGAAACGTGCAGAGTATCTGGGGATGACCTTCTGGATGGGGGGCTTAGGATAGCCCAAATAAAACCAAATAAATTAAAACTGCAAGAAAAGCTCCAAGCAAAAGAAAGCTGAGAAACAAACAAACCGATAAAGTGAAGCCCGTGGCAGGTGAGGCGAGTGAGGCCCCCCCATAACGGGAGAGGGGAAGCAGGAGAGGCCCCCGGCGGCGGCCCTGGGAGGGGCCCCTGGTGAGGGCAGCGCGACATGAACCAACATAAAGGATGGTGCAAAGAAAAAGAAGCATTGCAAATAAAAAAAGACATGTAACATGTGTGCCTACCATTTTCCAGATAAGAAGGGGCCGTACCTTCTGACGGGTCTAGGCGGCGGGCCCGCCGCCCGTGTTTGGAGTTGTTGTGCACAAACATGTTGTCGGACACGGCCAGCACGTGGCCGTCCACGTTGACCGTTGTCGACACAACAACCTGCAAAGACGAAGCGGATGTGAAACGAGCTGGCGGAGGAAAGACGGAAGCCGCCGCCAGCCCCGCCGCGCGCACTGAGTGAGCCGCCCGCGCTCCGATGCCTCCCGGCCGCCAGCGCCCCAGCTTTTTGGCGAGTGGGGGTGGGCGGGCTGTTTTGCTCTGTTTTGACTCAGGATTGCTGCTCTTCAAAGCCCGCTACACTAATGACGGTTTAATCTCCTATTATGCTAACAAGTGAATTCAATTCAGAGAAATATTCTTCTAGCCATTAGCTTCAGAAACACCCCTCCAGTCGCTCATTTTAAAGCTGCTGTTTTGATTGATCTGTTCACATATTGATTAGATAGTTTATCTAATTAAAATTAGTTCACTTGAGACTGTCGTCCCTTGAAGAGTGGTGAGGATTCAGAGTGCCCAAAACAGGCTTCCTAAATCAGAAGCACTCCGGCTACCCCAGCCCATCAGCCGTGATCCCTGGGTCCATCTGACAATCCCATCTAACGTCTGGTAACGAACCTTCCCGTGTCTGAAAAGACTGAGCTGTGAGTAGTGACCGTGTCTTCAGTCCAGAACAAGCATCCTTTCTCAAGTTCCCTGCGGAGGCTGGCAAGGACCCTGGTGCCAACGGAAGGACCCCTTCCACTGTGGACAGCCTTGCCGACCCAGGCCGCCCAGAAATGGCACCTTTTAATGGACTCGGGAAATGGGAAGTACTACCCGGCCTTAAGATTTTTCTTCAACAGAGGGGGGCCCATGTGGTCCATTATTTCCAGAAAAGCTGATACGAGTATCAAAGACACAGGCCCTGGTTTAGTCTGGGTCTCACAGCAGGACTCGTGTGGCTGGAGTCAGCTGTAGGGTGAGGGGAGCCCGGCCTTGGCCACGCGTGGCCAGTGGTGAGAGCCAGTACCAGCTCAAGAAGCACAGCTCCAGAGAGAAAAATGTGGCTGGACAGGAGAGGAGGGAACCGGGAGGGTTCCCAGTCCACAGCTGCTCCCCCCGCCTGGTCTGCATATGTCCAAACATGCCACGGAAAACAACTATCGAAAGCCAAAGCTACAGTGGACCTTGGCTAACGGAAACTGGTTCACCCCATGTAACCAATGTACCCGCCAATGCAGGACATGAACACCAGGGGCAACTGGGAGGAGGCTGCCCCCAGAGGGTGCATGGGAATGCCTCGAACCTTCCATGCATTCTTCCCAAAAGCCTAAAACTGCCCTTTAAAAACTAGTCTGTTAGAGGAGCCTCAGGTGACTCAGTTGGTTAGGCGTCCAACTCTTGATTTCCGCTCGGGTCATGATCTCAGGGTGTGGGACCGAGCCCCGCCTCAGGCTCGGTGCTCACCAGGGAGTCTGCTTGAGATTCTCTCTCCCTCTCTGCCCCTTCCCCCCCCTAAAAAAAATTCTGTTAGAAAAAAATAAAGTATCAAAAATAAATAGCTTTTTAAGGATTAAAAAAAGGTCAAAGCTGCATATATTTTTTTATATATGCATACGAATACATGTGTAATTGATTTTTTCATAAAAAATCTCCGGCCCCACAGGAAGATTGTGAAGCAGGGGCCATACCCACTGTACCCCCCAAAACTCCCTCCCAGGGGCAGCTCCCTTGATGCTTCTTTCCTGGGTGGGCCTCACCAAGACTACTGGAGTCTCACAGTATTGGGCCCCTCTGAGCCTCAAACACTGTGGGTACCACCATCGGCGTCCCCACGTCCAGCCTCAGACATGTCATCTTCTTCTCATCAACGGCCGCCCACCCATGGGGCAGGCGTGTGCGGTGCCCTGGCAGCCTCTGCCCCCAGGATGCAGGGCTCGGGAGGACCCACACCATCCCCTGAGCAGCAGGCTAGGCCACGGAACGAATGCTGAGCCACAGACTTGACCCTCTTTGAGTTCTTAGACCACGATACATTAAAGAAGCAAGAAAGGTAAAAATAAAAATAAGAAAAGGACACTGTCTTTGCTCTGCCATCTCTATATAGGTCAGCCACCCAGGGAAAAGCGTGTGGCTCAGCAGAGGGAGTGGACGGCTGGGTTCTGCTCCTTGGCTGGGGCCAGCCCCGCAGTGTGCCTACGGGAAGGTGCTGAGTTTCTGAAGCCAGCTGGAAATTCTGTGTAAGCCCTGCCAAACTCTTAGGTCCAGTTCAACCTTCTGAGAGGTGGGATGATGAGCTAAGGAGCAGAGTAAATCCTTCTAGTAACTGTGGGCCCACTCGCCACTGACGGCATGTTGGCCAAAGGCAAGACAGTGTGCACCCTCCACTCCGCTCTGATGGGCAGATACCACTGTCCAGCCTGGCGCCAGAAAGTGGAGGCAGGCCCAGCTGTTTACAAGAGACACGGTCCCCACCTGCAGAGCATGACCGTGGACCAGCCCACAGACCCTTCTCTGATGGCCTGGTTGGCTGTAAAGACAAATGTCACATGTCCTAAAGGACTGGAATATAAGTTAAATTTCTAAAGATGACCTTGACTGGTTTGCTGGTAAGTCATCCAATCTAGCATTCATTCTTCTCTGGTTGGTAGGGACTAGCAGCAGTTCTGTGTCCCGGCCCAGAATATTTTTACAATTACGATCAGCAAAATAATCCATTGTGCGTGGAGTACCTCTCACCCTGAAGTAACCTCTTAATCATTCACAAAGGCAAGAAAAATAAGCACTCAGTGATAACCCATCCAACACTCCACCTTCTCTCCTTGAGATGAAATCCTCTTTAACAAACCAGAATATGACTTAGCCTGCATCCAGGAACATGGTCTAGCAATTAGGCACGGGTGTAAGGAAGCAAGAACACATCAACCCTGAGGGAAAGGAAGCTGAGCTGGGAGAACATTCTGGAATTTGTAAGGGCCCGCATCAAACAGGTGCAGCTCCCCTCATGAGGAGGGCCCAAGGTCTTGTGCCTACCCAGCAGGCTGCACTGTGGCTCTGCCCCATGAAAACTCCACCCATCCATCCCTAAAGGAAGACCGTTGGGCATGGGCTCCAAGTTCTCATCAACTGTGCATGGCTACGTACAGCTGAGGAAATGGGCTCCAGATGAACAAACATATTTGAAGAGATTCTGAAACAGTCCTTCTGAAACACCTACGAGACTCACCGTGGCTGAAAGTCCGAGGGAACCCGGCTTAACCTGCAGCTCTGAGAACTCGAACTCCCAGGTACCTGGCAGCCCAACGCAGAGGCCGGGCGTGGCACACCGCCCCAAGAGGTGCACCTTATAAGCCAAGGTCACGTTTTCGGAGCCCAGCGTGCACAGACTCGGTGAATCTGGCGTACTGAAGAGGCTGAATCATTTTTAAAGTGATGTGATTGAAATATTTTATCAAATGAGCCACTTCTGGTTTGCTCCCAAGCCCCTGGAGAACTAGAGACTGTTTTCTGAACAATCGCAACATCAGAGAATTCAAACTTCACGTTAAAAGTCCGGACCGTGGCCCGCGTGCCTTTGAGAGAAGTGTACCTGGAATCTCCGCATATCTCGAGGGTTGCCTGCATTCTTCAAACAGTTCTGATTGCACTTGAGGAAAAACTTTAGAAAGAATCTATAAAAATACAAAAAACGGATATGTGTTAGGGTCACGAGACAAACTCACAAACTTCAAGAACGACACTGTTGCGCAGGCAGTGGCGGAGGCGACCCGCCACCGCGGCTCGCCGCCTGTAGGGGGCAGTACCGAGAGACGACTTTGGAGGCGCCTGACAGCCAGCACAGGAGATGTCCACAGACTTCCATCTGTCTCGACATTACGGGTCTCTAAGCTTTATGACAAGAGCTGCGACTTAGACTGGCCATCCCTTGCCTGGACCTTTGCACAGTGACCACTGGGGAACTGTCCAGCCCAGACGGGGCTGCCAGCTTTGGCAGATAAAACACAGGATGCCTGGTTACATCTGAGCCCTGGACGGATGACAAAGTTCCTTAGGTTCTTACGTCCCAAAGCATCCCTAGCCTCAAACACCGCTGTTTAGCCATAACTTCAACGGAACTGGACGTACCCAACTTTATCTGGCAGCCTAAGCCCAGAGGACACCGCTGCCCAGGTAAACAGACTTTCCAAGACCAATTTTTTAAGTTACAGTTGGCGCAACTCTTGATAAGAGAGGATTTGAGGGTGTTTGTTAAGGATTGCAATGACTTCTGTGAAGGGTCTACATGTGTTTTTGAGGAAATAATCGGTGATTCTGATATGGCAATGAAGCTGTGGCTCAGGCGGAGAGCAAGGAGAAGCAGCCCCCAGCCTGGGCTCGGGGGCGAGCGCCTTTCTATTTCCCGCCAAGCCTGCCCTTGTGCTTTGAGGCATGAAGATGCAGGGGTCCTGACAGTGTGTTGAGATGCTGTGACAAAAACCTCATCACGCTGTCCCCTCCATGCCCGCGTGCTCGGTGACAAGGACAGAAGCTTTGGCTCACAACGTAAGCGCGTGGGCGTTGGGCACGGGGGACGCACCGGGGGGCGGGGGTCTCTGGGCCGACATACGTGCCCTCTTCTGTGTCTGTGCGTCCCGTCCAGCAAGGCTACCAACAGAGCTCCCCCGGTCTTTTCTGTCTCCATATCACCCGTCCTACTTGAGGATCACTCGTTTTTCACGAAGTTGCACGTGGTTTCCTTGAGCTCAACCTGACGGTCAAAGTTCCTTGTTGACAATTATCATATCAGAAAGCAAAAAGGACCCCGCGGACGAAGATTCGCGTCTCTAGGTGCATCCCCAACATGTCCCGGCAACTTCTCTGCACAGCCGGAGAACAGCCAAGGGACGGGGAAGAGGAGAGCGGCCACGTCGTTCAACGTTCTTGCACAGCACCAGGCCTCGCCATTTTAGGCCAGAATTGACATCTTTTATTAACTCCCTCACCTCCACGCTCAGCTCGCGGCACCCCAGCACCATCTGCCAGCGGCACACAGTAAGTTACTTGATATTCCTCCCACCGATTTTGCCTAACAGCCCCGTGCAATTAAGCCGCACGCGCTCTGCAGAGAGGGAAATGAGACGCACCTGCGGCCGCGCGGCGCTGACTGCACCGGGAAGGCCTAACAAGGTGAGGGCGTCGCAAAGTTATCGTCCTGTCAGGCAATTAGGGCTGCACTTCGGGGACAGCCACATGGCGCAATTACGCCACACATTACCGCCCGGCTAATCTTCCGAGCAGGCGCCGGCCGAGCGGCTCTCCTCTGCACGGAGCCGTCTGCGGGAGCTTTTGTCCTGGGAACGATTTTTCTTTTTGGACCCTCCCCCTGCCCCCTCCGGAGGAGGTTTCTTTAAATTCCTTGATGTCAAAAAAAATTAAATAAATTCCTTGATGTCTTTTTAGGCGGTTCACCCTTCACCTCAAAGACAGCAGAGCGTGTGCTGAAGGGGGTCTGGGGGCGGGCAGAGGCAGGGCCCGGCGCTCTCGGGCCTCGACTACCACCGGCACACAGCCGGGCGCCGGGCCGCGAGCACCTCTGCGCTCTCGGGGCCCGGCTCGGGTGCAGGTACAGGCGCTGATGTGGGAGGTGGCCCTGGCAGTGTTGCCTCAATCCCGAGTGTCTCGTGAGCCGTGGACGCGCACAGCCCCGGGGCCAGGACCCCCTTCACGTGCTCTGGTCCCAGTGACACGGACCCAGTACCGTGCCGCATCGAGGGCCGGAGACAGGGAGCTTCGACCGGGAGGAAGAGGAGCCTCGTGCTGACTTTCCCGCCTTGTCTGGGTCGTGATGAAGTGGAGGAGTCCGCGAGGCCTCTTCCTAAGGCGGGTGGCACAGGAGAACCAGCGCGGGGCCGCTGATGCCGGAGCCAAGCAGGGCCGGCGCCGAGGGCGCAGAGACGCCGGTGCCGACGTTTGGGGGCGTGAGGTCGCTGGGTGCCCTCCACGTGAAGTCAAATGGTAATTCTCATCCTTTTACTCAATTACCCTGTAATTGGCTTTTTTCCTAAGAAATATCTGACAACCACTTTACATATCTCCCTTCCAGAGTCTGGTACACAAAGGATTTAATACTCTTGTTATGAAAGGAAAAATCTTTCCTATGTCAGAAAATCTTTGGCTTTAACACCAATAAACTCTCTATTACTGCTAAACATGGATTTGCTGCTCGATGGCAAAGAGGCGATAAAAATTCGAACCTGTCATTAGTACATTATGCTTAATTGTGTACAGTGTGCTTCCCATCGCATCTGTTGGCCCATCATCAAAATGACCATTATGTACACTAATTCCCTGACCCTGTCTTTATTTCCCTAAAGAGCCATCAGCTTTCACAGTAGGTACCAGAGTAAATCAAGCTTGAAATATGGGCTTTATTTACTTGTTTCTCTCAGGCAGGAGGGAAGGCAGCAGCCCAGGGCAAACCACTGCACATCCGCGGAAACTCCCCAGTAATATTCTGCGCGGAGACCGCACGCACTCCTGGAAAGTTCTCAGTAGCGATTAGAAGGGGGGAGAGGTAGGATCTCATTACTTCAGAAACCAGGTTTCGGCCTGGAGAGCGTGCGGGGATTCACAGAAGAGGCCACACGAGCGACCCCGAGGGCGCACACGGGCGGGTTCCGGGGGCCGCCGCCTCCCGGGCACCAGCACCTGGGAAAGTGGGCGCAGGGCCGCGGCTCCAGCCACGGTACCTGCGGTCCACGCTGCAGAGCCCCGGGCAGGCCCTCATGTCTGCGGGGACCTCGACCCAGCAGAGCCCGGCCACGGCTGCGCCGGCCAAGCCAAGTGAAGCTCGGTCCTGGCTGCGTCCAGACCAGAGGCTGCGGCGCCCACAGGAAGCTCGAGGCGGCGGGCGAGGACCCCATAAGTGGGGCCATCGCAAGACACGGGACCAACCGTTTCGACGGGAGCCCATCCTCAGCATCCCCACAATAAGGGGCAAGCCCCCACCGCAGTCACTCATTTCAGAGTCTGCTCCACTTCTGTGTGTTTAAGCTATGAATTAGTTCATTTATATTTACTTTTATGAAGCTGATTAACCAGAGCTTCTCTATCTGATGAAAATCATTTTAATTGTAGTGTTAGGCTCCTGTGTAATATCCATTACATTATGAACTGTTTAAATTCTACACGGGCATTGTATAAATTGGCCCTTTGTGTGCGCGTAGGCAATTAGGACAAACAGCTCTCCTTTAAACGGCTGCACAACTTTGTGGTGGTGTTCAGGACAATCAGAAACAAAGGAGGCTGCTTAATTGTAATTTAATGGAATATCAAGGAGTCCGTGGCATTAGACGCTGGCAACGGAGAGCAGGAGAGAAAAATTAACTGCAATTATGTTTGATTAAAGCTATCCTTCTCAATAATCAGCAGTCCTGACAGGCCATGGGGCTCTCGTGGGTTCCAGGATGGCAAAAGGTGTTGAGCAATATTAGGGCCAATAAAGGGGATATTAGCATAGCTAATTACAGCCCTGCAAAACCTGTAAAGGGGGCCTCTGTGTATTGTAATGTGTGAAATAATTGGACAAGGCCGTTATCAATTACATAAGGAATGAATTTGGTTTGTCAGAGAAAAGCTGATGAGATGCATTTCATCTGACACCATTCCCTTCCCTCATGTTTCCAGTAGCTAAGAACTTGCCCACTTGTATCAAAAGCTGCAACTTACCAGTGGCCAAATCACTGATAAAATTATCTTGCCTGCAAGTGTTAGGTAATTAATACCACTCATCCTCACCGCCGTCCCTGCACTGCTGCTTCTCACCTAACTGAAGCCACTAATCATGTAATAATGATTTTTTTCCCTCTGGTCAAAGGAGAAATAGATTGTCTCCTCAGCAATGCAGTGGGCTTGGCGTGCGCACCCTGGTGATTGAGGAGAAAAAAGGAACTTTGAGCAGTTTTAATTGCTTGCCTTTTGCATGTGGGTATCACTTGTTTGAAATTACCTCCTCTCAGCATTTCGGGAATCCTATATGCAGGGACTTTTTTTTAATTGTTTTTTAAGATTTTATTTATTTATTCAACAGAGATAGAGACAGCCAGCGAGAGAGGGAACACAGCAGGGGGAGTGGGAGAGGAAGAAGCAGGCTCATAGTGGAGGAGCCTGATGTGGGGCTCGATCCCGTAACGCCGGGATCACACCCTGAGCCGAAGGCAGACGCTCAACTGCTGTGCCACCCAGGCGCCCCTTTTTATTTTTTTTTAAATTTTTAATCACCAAGTCTTAGACTCTTCCAGAGCTTGGTCTCGCCCGTGCTTGAAAACGTGAGTGACAGCATGCAGTAAGGGGTGAGCCCGACAGGCCGTCCGAGGAGTCCTCAGCCCCCATCTGAGCACAGGCTAAACGCTGGGCTCAGAGCAAAGAGCTCAGGCTTGCGACAGACCCCTCCCATGTCTCAATTCCAGCCTCTGTCCCAGCAGGCACGGCCTCCTCTTCTGGTCCTCCACTATAGGCAATATGGGAAATTTGAGTCAAGAATGAAAAATATTGGGGCGCCTGGGTGGCACAGTAGTTGAGCGTCTGCCTTCGGCTCAGGGCGTGATCCGGGCGTTATGGGATCGAGCCCCACATCGGGCTCCTCCACTATGAGCCTGCTTCTTCCTCTCCCACTCCCCCTGCTTGTGTTCCCTCTCTATCTCTGTCAAATAAAATAAAATAAAATCTTTAAAAAAAAAAAAGAATGAAAAATATTGATATCATTTTCTGGTGGGGGAGGGGGGATCAGGGGGTGCTCGCCTTTCCATTTTAAGGCTGAGCTCTTAATAAGCAGCAAATGAAGACGGCCATGGATAGACCTCCGTGTCATCAATCAGAAAACCCAAAGCTTCCGTGTGTGAATCATGGTGCTGACAGCTTCCGGAGGTTCCCAGAGAATCCCATTCCAGACCAAGCCCCACGCTTGTAGTTCCCGAATCCAGAACACAAAACCAGGAGGCTATTTTCATAACGTTGACTTGACAAGAAAGAGTGTGGGGTACCAAGCAGAAAATGCAGCTGGCAAAGTCCCCGCCCACTGGGGGTGGCCAGGGGCCGGGAACAGGAGTTTGGCGGGGGGGGGGGGGGGGCAACACCTCAATGGCCCAGGGTCTCCTTTTGGTGGCGATGGAAGTGTCCGTACCCACAGAGGGGTGGTGGTTGCACAATCCTGGGAAGGTACTAAACACCCCTGAATTGCGTACCTTAAAACGATTAATTTCATGTTCTGTCAACCCACAGCGACTCACCCCAGCCCCCAGTCCCCGCCCCGACGTGGAGGAGTGCGTGGACGAGAGCAGGGGCCTCTCAGGGACTCGGGGCTGTGGCCACCACTACGCTCTTGAAAGGAAACAGTTAAAGAGTCAAATTAAAAGATAGAGCCTTTAAGAGACTTTTCCCTGACTGATAAGAAAGTGACCAGTGGAGTGCTTCCTTGAAGTCCCTGCTAATTACTGGGAAGTCCCTGAAAGCAGTGGCCGCAGCTGTGGTGTGCGCGCCCGGCCATCAGTCGCTGGAGTATTGATTACTGAGCAATTCTAGCCGATCGGGTTCTGGTGCTCAGAGACAATGTGCTTCCTTCACAAAACCTGTAATGAGCAGTTCCTATACAAGACTACATTCTGCTGACATCAGATCTGTGCACCGAGATAGCACACAGGTCAATACGGATCGGATTTCCAAAATGCGAGGGTCTGAATGTCAGGCCTCTCTTTTCCTCCCTCTCCTGCCATTAGCTCTTACTGGGCTCACGTTCCGTAATGCCATACGGGAGGAAAAGTCTGCTCCATTAGGCTGATTTATTCTTCAAATATGCCATGACAAATTGCTCCAACACCAGACTTATTAAATTCTTGTACATTTCAAGTTATGGGTCTCATATACTTGTAGGGCCTGCATGACGTCATAATGAAGGGGCAGAGGGTGACGGTATTGAATTTAACAGCTGTGCCCAGATGTCCTCCGTGAGGGGGCCCCCTCCCCGGCGAGAGGCCCGGGGCCGCCCAGCTCTCCACCATGGGATCCCGGGCTCCGTGCGCGCCGGCCCCCCGCGCGCGGCATCCTGCATGTAAATATAGGTGTAGGAGGATTTGAAAACATCCACGGCTTGACTTGCGGTTCAACAATTACTGGCCTTTGTCTGGAGGTTCCTGGTCTACTGTGGCAGAGCCTGTCTCCAGCGGACTAGAGCTATTTTACTTCCCTTCTCTGTAGTAACCACACCGCATTAACAATATTTGTACTACAATCACCAAGGGACCCACTTCCCAGATTCTATCACTTCTTTATCTCCTGACAAATACCTCACTATCGAACATTATTAGGTTTAGAAAATTAACCCTTCACGGTCTGGGCCGCACGAGGCCCCACCATCCCTCCAAAGAGCCTTATCGCTAAATTTCTGCTATAATGGTTTTTCTTTTCATCACATTTTCACCAGTGGCTGTCGGGAGGCACTTGCAGATACCACGATCTTGTACTTTTGCAAGATTCTCATTAAACTGATGCCAAGGAGACCTGATGGGATTTAATAGCTTTGCCGGCCAGTTCGATAGCCACGTCCATAACAGATCCTGCCAAGCCCTCGTCTTGGAGAAATTTGTATGACTTGCATTAAACTTTTCCGGGTGGTTTTAATGTGTTCAGATAAGTAAAACCCAGGCAGACACTTTAAACGCAAACGCGTCCCGGAGTCCTATGCCTTTGTCAGCTCCCCGACCCGCCTCGCTGTCAGGATTCTAGTTAGTATTTTCTGTAACTGTTCCTGATATTTCATGATAGTTTTGATAAGGTTATCTGTTTAAAAGAAGTCAACTGCACAACACAAAAGAAATGTGAAGTGCACTGTATTTACACTAGGGTTCTTGTTTCAAGTGCCTATCTTTCTTTTCCTCTTTACCTATTTCTCTATTTCTAATGGGCGATGCAGCATTGACATTATTTCCCCACCAGATCATTCGCCCTGTCAATCAGTCTGTATTTTGTCTTTCGCTGTGGGCTCATTAAAACAGCTTCCTCACTCCCTCTGGACACTGCTCTATTTGCCAGCTCTGATCACAAAGCTCCTTATTTAAGAAAAATGCCAGCATCACTTGGCTCACATCAGATGCACCCCCTGACTTGTTGCCAGCTCCAGGGGAGACTTCTCACAGAGACTTTGTGCGCAGAGATGAAGTGCCTACGCGAACCCAAACTTACGGTTTCAAACCCCTCCCACCGCGCGCGGGTGCCTTTTTCAGGATCTGAAGAGAACAGGCATGCTCTTCCTGCCACGCTGACTTCAGATGGCTGTGGAGATCGTTCTCAAAACAAATGTATATTTTTTTTTGTTTTTCGGGGTTCCCCCCCACAATCTCTAAGTGGGAAAGATGTTGTTCATCTTCTCCTGCTCAGATGCACGCACCCCCCCCCCAAACCATGCCAGCTTGCTTAATTAAGAACTATCATCTTTGTGGGCTGAATTATTAATAAAAAAAATCACATTTTAAATCAAGCCCATGCACGCACACAGGACACCAGTGTCGAACCTGCCTATGCCGGCCTCTCTCGCCTTTTAGGTCCTGATTAAAAACTTATTAAAACATTATAAATGATTAATGGGAGCACAGCTCTGAGTGGCAATTATTAGTTTTAATGCAGGTAATGCAGCTTAATGAGGGGGCACATGTGTGCAAAGCTTTAACTTCATTACCCCTGCGTGTCAACAAATACAAGAGAAATGTGTGTCCAGGTCATCCATTACTCGAAACAGCACTGAGCCTTCCCTCTTCACGTCCCTTTGTTGATGAGCCAGGAGCCATAAATTAATCCTGGTCTGTGGCTCAGGGAAGGGCCAAGGTGTTAAAATCACGGTAAACCTCGCTCGGCTCCCCACGCCGCCATACAG
Source organism: Ursus arctos (assembly GCF_023065955.2). NCBI lineage: Eukaryota > Metazoa > Chordata > Mammalia > Carnivora > Ursidae > Ursus > Ursus arctos. Next base: position 2,704,721 of record NW_026623089.1, on the reverse strand, counting down.
CTGTCTGTGTGAATATTCCACAGATGATCTTTTCTGGGGCCTTCGGCACACGGGGATTTTCCCCTGGAGTTGTGGCAGGCTGTCATTGTCTGCGCGCGGAAATGAAAGCTCCCAACGTTCAGAGCCGATTGGGTTTCTTTGCTTTCTAGTTTCCAAAGATTTGTGGAGGAGTTTGGCTCCGGCCTCCCAGCCCCGAATTCGTGTTAGCACGCTGATCCTAAATATACGGACGTGATGCCCGCGTCCCTCGTTCAGAGCGCTCGCGTCCCGCCCGCAGCAGTGAAGGTCGTGGGGGGAGAGACCGCGTCCCGGGCCCCCCAGCGAGGCCGGGCTGCAGAGGCCTACAGACGTGCCAGGCAGCGCCCAGCGGCGGGGCGAGCCCGGGTCCAGGAGGTGGCAAGCGGGGAGCAGGGGCATTCGGGAGGCAGGGAGCGGGGTGCTCGGGAGGCCGACCCCGCCCGCCCAGAGCCCACGACTGGGGGCGCGCCCCCACCCACCTTCTCGCATCACCTTTCATTTTCTGTTTTTGTGACAAGCAGCTAGATCCGGGCTGATCTCCACTATCTGTTTGAAGAGTATTCAGGACTATTTGCATCATTTTATCGCTAATGTATAATATATGGCTCTAAAGTGAGCCCAAGCACTGTCTTGTTACCGAGCATAAAAAAGTAAGGGCAATAAAGACACATTAGTCCTCTCCAGCACCACGGCTATAATGCAAGCAGGAAAGGTTGCTGCTTTGAGTTGAGAGGCAACCTTTCTGCCTGACTAAGACAATGGAAGAGTAAAGAAAATGTCAAATCAAGAAAAGCTGGATTTAGAGATGAGGCAGCCCAGAATGACGTGGGTGCCATATTTTGTGAAACTATAATGCTGTTGGCAGCAAAGATCCGTGTTTCTGATTCATCTAGTGCTGCATGGCAAAGCTTTGTCAGTCTGTGCAAGGTATAAATAATTCAGGGTGAGAGATGGCAATTACAGGGCCCTGCACAACCAAAATGAATATTTTATGAGGACTAAAACTGCTCTGGAATGAATCATACACACGGAGTCGCACACACATGGCGAGTGGGCGCACATGCCAGCCCCAAGAAGAGCACGGCCCGGCCCTACCTCCTTCCAGAGCCTCCACCAGGAACCCAGCAGCCGGGAAGAAGCAAGCACGGCCTCCTCCACGCCAGGCCGGATGGCCCGGCCCTCGTGGCTGCAGACGTGCCCCCCGCGCTCAGCAAGGAGGCAAGAGACGGCACCCCACAACCTTGGCCGGCAGACCATACAAGTTTGGTCTTTAAGGACGAGTTCTGAATTAGCGCCGTGGCTTTCTTATTGTTTCAACTGTTCGAACAACTCATGAGTGGGAGCGGGGACCTTCTTCCGGCGAGAGCTGATCTGGATTTGGGCACAAGGAGGAAGGACCGTTGTGCTGGTCTCCACGAGAGGGAGGGCGCTGAGGGAGGGGTACATGTGAGCCTCCATGGGCGGCCCACCCGCACGCCCGGCCCGAGTTGCCGTTCTCCTCCGGCTCTTCCTCTGTCTTCTGGACCGAACCTTGTATGGTCTGGGTTGCCGGACTGCAGGGAGGGACCGCAGCTTTTCATGCTTTAGGTCCAAATTCACACATAAAAGTTGCTTTCCTCACTTTGAAAAGCGGTCCCCTACTAATGGGGGTAGGATTATGCCGAAAGAGATTTTTTAAAGGCTGAAAGGATGGTTTCATCTGTTACATTTCCTCCAAAAATGCTCCTGGTGAATGGCTAGAACAAATAACAACATTGTTCACGAAGCTGAGGAGGCCAGTCCCACTGGTGAATGGCCATTGTGTTTGTCCAGCTACTGATACCTGGGCCTTTGTGGGGGAAAGAAGGCCGGGGGCCGTGACATCAACACAGCACAAGCGTCCCTCTGTGCAGACACCCCGAGCGGGTCCCCACCACGGTGGGAACAGAACACCAGATCCCTGAGAGGTGGTTTTCTTTAAATCCAACTCCAATGCATTGTTTATGAAAACAAGGCTATTAGGTATATTAATAATTTGATAAATAGGGATTTGCCCTTAATTATTCATGAAGAACATTTGGCAACAGTAAAATTATATTCGCAGAACAGGTTTATAAACCAGCTAATTATAAATTAAGTATGCAAGAGAAAATTGCTAACCTTGAAATTAAAATATTTTATGATTCTGCAATTACAAAAAAAGGTAGAGAATTATCCAAACCCCAGTGTGAGCAGGGGCCCCACAGACGGCACAGCACGGGCCAGGGGAGTGACAGCAGAGCAGGTGGGCCGGGAAAAGTGCTCCCCCACCCCCACCATGGAACCACAAGCGACAGTGGCTTCGTGGCCAACGGGCAGCACCACTCTGCTTGTCCTGCTCAGGTGCAACTTCACAAGGGCACACCCTCACAAAACCAGCATCCACTGGACAAAGCAGGTGGGCATCCTTAGAAAGGCTGTGTCTGCTCTCTGGGAAGGACACGGCATGTCACCTCTGCTGCTATCACGCCCCGGCACGTGGGCAGCCCGGCGTGTTCCCATCGCTGCGCCCAGGGTCCACAAGGAGGCCCCTGAAGGCTCCTCGGCCCCCTCCTCACTTCGCTGTCCTCCTGCTGGAGTGGGGGTCCACAGTGAGCTTGGGGGTCCTGAGGGACCACACTGTTGCCAGAGGCGGAGGCATGCAGTGCCACTTGTCCCCACTAGAGGGCCTCTGGCCGCGGCGTCCATGGGGCGCTCAGGGATGCCCTTGTGCAATCAGGACACAGCCGCCCGCCTGCCAACAAACTTGGGACAGACCCTTCCTCCCACCGGGGTCGTCTGGTCTTCCTCTCTGGCTCTTCTGCCAGCAGACTTCCTTGTCGAGGGGCTCCATCCACACCCGCCCACCCACGACCTCTGCGGCCCCCCAGAGCTAAAGGGCCAGCAACACCCGTGCGTGAGTTTCACAAAGCCTGCCCTTCCTGGTGTGATTCGCGAGGACACACACAAGTGTGTCGTTCACTCTGCAACAACTAGAGAGCCTCACCCCTCTTTCGGGCACGTGTTAAAAGAACTCAGGAAAGCAACCAGGATGAATTCACTGAAGAATATCCTGTTTAAAAAAACAAAAAAGTAGGCCGTATTCCCTAACTTCTTTTCCCGTGGCTGCGTCGCATGTAACAAAAATGCAAACTGTAGAGACCCTGTGACCACGGAGGCCAGCCTCCTGTCCCCCTACTTGACTACACCATAACTCAGTGCCTGCACGTGTCCCTTCTTCACGCTCCTGAAATCCAAGAGAAAAATGAGCAAAATCCACTTCAATGGTTTTTTTTTTTTCTTTATTTCTTTTTGGTTATGAAGAGTCTTAACTTCCCTGAGAGTAGAGAGCCCCGTGAACTGCTCACGGAACAGAGAAAACAGCACAGTGCACACCTTCCTGCCCCAGCCGCCGCCCTAACACTCCGAGACAGCTGCGGGTCAGGCGGCCAACCAATCGGCAGGTCTCTGGGAACTCAGATAATGAAAATTTTTTCATGTATAAAATCCTTCATCAACATGCTGGTGGCGTCATCCTGTAGTGCAGACGCTGCAACTTAAAATTAATATACAACAGAACCTTTAACGAAATGAGCGTCCCTGGCTGTACGGTACACGTGCCCCTGAGCGGTGGCCAGGAGGGTCACGACCCCAGGCTCGTGCGCAGCTCTAACCCTGTCTCGCTGCCACGACCCGGAGAGCCTCAGAAACAACGGTCGCTGCCCCCCGGGGTCCCCAGGGCCCAGAAGGGACTTCAAAATTTGGAGACAAGGATGCCGCTCCCCCAATGCCAAGAGGTGGGATGTGCCCAAAAGGCAACCACCCAGCCCGGTCTCTGGCCCCGGCGTGAAGCCCCCTTCCACCAATTAGGGTAACTCCATCGGCTGGCAGCTAAAGAATGTTTTTATCATTTGGAATAGTCTATTTACCATTTGATAGGATACATTCCTTCCTGCACCTCTGGGATGCGCCCCAGATGCTACACAACTTCCCCTAACAATATTTAAATTGCTTACAAAGCCTCTCTAAATATTTGCTATGTATTTAGCATGCCTAAGATTTGCCCGTTATCCCAAAGTCTTTTTGTTGTAAATTGCAATTTTACAACTTCATGCTCGTGATATATTTTGACAAAGCTCTGCTGACACCCTCTATTGGCCTCCAAAGGCAAAATAGCTGATACTCCATGAGCCACCAGAGAACTCTCAATTTGTTGTGAGGCCCGCTGCCACTTTGCCATCCTCAATCTGCATGGAAAAAGATTAAACATTCAATTTGTTACTTGATAGGCCACAAGGTTCGCCACTTACCATACAAATGGAAAACATTACTGTCATTCCTCAACTTGCTTGCCTGAGTATTTTATTATTTGTAATATTTACTTCAGGGAAATTATGATTCATGTCATATTTATCTTCATGAAAAATGAGCATCTAAATGGAAATCACCTTTTGAATGTACCAGGATATAGTGTAATACTAATATGCTTCATGAACTATAAAATTTAGTCACAGTATACGGATATATTATAGCATGACTTTAATACTCTCCCATCAAGCAAATTTTCTCTGTGTTAAGCTGATACTCTGAGCCCTGATTCCAGTTGGATAATCATTACACTTACATGATGGTACAAGTCACTGCCTGTGGATTTATGTCCCCCTCAGCTCTTTTGCATTAATCTGCCTCTGAATAAGCTATTCGCA